>NW_015151191.1:270194-300550 GCF_000732505.1 Cyprinodon variegatus
ACCTAAAAACAGCCACTAAAAACTGCATCACCGAGTGATTAGCATGGTTGAGGAAGCATTCATTAGAGCAACCTCAACTGTTCAAAGAGCCATATTGGATCAAATGCAAAAAAAAAAAAAAAAAAATCTGTCTCAAGCCGCAGAAATATATAACAAGCCTTCATGACAAATGTTTATCCTGGAGCAAATGTCACATCATGTGACTACTCTGTTGTACAATCTTTGGTGCTTTAAGTTTAAATTCCATAGTAGCACGAGGTGAGAGAGGAGCAGTGAACGCCCTCATCGCGTGGAAATCACCGCTTCACTGCATGATTTAAGTTTTGTGGCATTGGTGAAATTACAGACACGTTAGGAAGGAGTCTTTCTATGGTGGACGTCTTTCTGTTGGGTGGAGTTGATTGAGTCATGAGGAACCAAGGAGGAAGTGAGATCAGAGCAGGTCTGTCTAACCCCGAAATTCCACATCCTCCGTCACCAGCGTTTCTTGGTGTAATTTTTTAATTTGGGGATTTGTGAAAAAAGGGAAGAAAGTTCACATACCTGCATCAGAGCGTTACCTCCAACGTGTGAACAGTTTTCTCCATGATTGCAACAAAAATAGCAGCAGTAGTGGAGTTTGGAGATGCAATCCTCTTGTTAAATCTATCTTTGCGCTCCTCTAATTTATCCAGAAGGTCTGCAATCGCACTTTTTCTCTCACTCCCAACAAGGTGGTCGGCTGCATATTTAGCATGCCTTCCCTAGAAATGTGTTTCCAAATAACTCTTTTTATTTTTGACAACTTCTCATTCCAAAGCAAACATGCAGGCAATCCTGATAATGAAAGCAAACGATTCGGTTCATTCTTCTTTGAATCCTCTGTTCTCATCATCTACAGTGTCTTCCTTTTTACCCTTTGGGATCCATCCCCCAAGACTCACCCACCGCTCAACATCCACCTGCCTAGAACTGTGCCGTGCTGAAACATGTGTTTCAGGCTGTGATGCAAATTTTCATTGACAGAAATGTTTACAATTATTGTTTAAATGTATTTATTATGCAAAATTTTACCAAATTATAAACATAATGACTGTTTGTTTCACCTCCTGCACACCATATAATAAAACAAAGAAAAAAATATATCTTTTTCGCATGCAACTCTGGAGTTGCATGTTGCCGACCCCTTGACAAGGGATTACAAGCAGTGTTGCCTGTCTGTATGCAATTTCCTATGCTTAGAATTACAACAGAATATTTTAAAGTAGGATCATAACCCCAATGGATTGACTGCATAGAGGAATTTTTGAAGACTACTTTCTTCCGTAATAACATTCTAAAATTGCTTTTTTTCCCCCAACACTAAATAGTGAATAAAGCTAAGCCACTCTTTGTATTGCTTCTGGTGTTGTCTGCTAGAGACTGGCAAAGAAAAAAAGCAGCTTATTCCAACGTACATTAGAGGCATCTCTACACAATTTGCTCAATGCGTGTCTGACTAATTTGCACAAGCGTCTCAAACGCTGAGGTGCTGGACACCTTTTGTTCGCTTAACAATCATTTGGTCTGAATACAGCACAAAAGCTAGAGAGGAATTACAAAAATCATCCACCCATCTTCAGCAGGACGCAACCAGCTCAGCATCAAATTTAGACAAAAGGAGCATGCCTTGTCTTTTTAGTCAAATATAATCCTTTGACATCAATTTTGTGTTGCTGGGTCAAAGGACATGAGAGTTATTAGTGTATTTGGTTCATATATTCACTGATGATCCCTACATTTACAGTACTAGCATACATGTATGTGGAAGCTAGACAGCAGCACCTGAACATGTCAGGTGGAAGATGTTGAATCCCTAGAATGTGACTATCCAAAATAGGCATGTTCAAAGTCAGTCCTTGTTGGCCGTTGTTCTACAGGTTTTAAAGGTTTCCTTGAGCTGAAGCAGGGCAAGCAGTTCAACAAAAGCCTTCAATGGTTCAGCTATGAATGGAAATCAGCTGCGCTAAAGCAGGGAAACATCTAAAACCTGCAGGACAGCTGCCCCCAAAGGCTGACTTTGAACAAGCCTGCTCTAAAGCCAGCGGCTCAAACCAGTATGGCTCAGCGTCTCTACTTCGTAAAATTGCTCTCTTGCAAACTATGATCACTTCAATGATCTCAATGTGTGTCACTTTTACTTCCAGCGCATCGTTGTTGTCAATCCACCTGTCAATCACAACGGAGTCCACACCCACCCATTCTCTAGAGTGGTGAATGTTTCCTTGTCTTCAGAAGTAACTCAATGATTTCTCAGTCTGCTGGAATAGCCAGTCATCTCTTCTTGACGTGATTAAGAAATATTACTTGAAATAAAAAAAAAGAATGTCCCCATCATGTCTTTTTTCTTATTAAAGGCCATATTCGAATTCCATTTCCATGAGAAATAGCTGTAGTTTGATAGCTGAGGCAAATCCTTGCTGTGGGCTGAGCCGCTATCCTTTTCTCTCCTCAGCAGCCACAATCAAAAATACAGAAGATCGCTGGATCTGATTACTGTATCTTTGTGTGTTTATGTATGTCAGTAAGAGCTGGAAAAAATATATATTTCCAAGTATACAAGTATCTATATGAAAATGAGATGGATATGGAGCCAAAGCAGATGGCATGTGTGTAAGGCAATAGGACTAAATCAATTCCTGCTGAGAGGAAGAAGGAGCAGAGGAAAGGAGGGCAAGAGAGAGGGATGAGCAGCAGAGAGAAAATTATTACAGGTAAGGATGAAAGTCTAATACCAAGCTCTATTTGCTCTCATGGATCACTCAATACCTTCTCCATTCCTTAAAGGGATTCAAAAGTGAAACCAAATTCTTTACTGAAGCCTTCAGTGGCCATGAGAGGAGAAGAGGATTGTCAGAATACATTCTGCAAAACAAGACCACTCCTGCATGTATGCGTACATAAATATGAATTTGTGCCTTGCATGACAATGTTTGTTCATTTGTATTTCTCAAAGAACAAAGCCAAGTGATTTATTTATAGATCAAAATATTGGCTGCTGTTGGAGCGGTGACAGACGAGCTTGGCAGACAGGAGTGAAAATGTGACCCGCTGCAGATAAGAAAGCCTTTTCATGCAACCAAAAAGCGAGGGCTGACTGTTATCAGGGTTGTAAAGTGATGTGCTTGATCTTTAGTTTAAAAAAATAAATAAAATGCACTTGCCGAAATGTAAGGCGTCTAAACGCTTGATACCATTTTTATCAACATGTGAAGGAACTGAAGGATTTAACTTGAGCTCCTATCATCTACATTAAATTAATAAACATTAATGGTAAAGAGAATATAGCTTGGACTATATCTTATACACATATTGAAACAATATTGTGTTTTTAAGAACAAAGAAAGAACAAAAACATGAAAGCTGAAGACCCTAATGACATTACCTGGAAATTTCAAATATTGACCGCTGCATGTTTCAGTATTTGAAAAAGATTCAAGATTTTTAAATATTTTTTTTTTATCTTATTTTTTTATTATCCCAGTAGAAAACCATTTTGGCCTAATTATGACAAGTTTCAAGTGTACCAACTAGGCCAAGACACCGCCACATGATGTTAGAGGTTTCTGGGAGCATTCTGGCCCAGAAATATCTCAAACTCGCTCCAATAATGTAAATAAGCATTTGTTATGTGAAGGGTGCAACCTTATTTTTAATTATCCTGCCAAACATTTCAAAATGATAACCATGTTTATTTCAAATTGAACTCTGCACAATATGCAGCCTTGTAAGAATTACAAAGAAGTACTATAATGTCTGTTTGGGAAGGCACTGCATTATGCATGGTGCTTTGCATGCTTATGACTGCAAAGAAAACAAAAACACTATTATTTATTGACAAAAAAGTTAATAATTGTTACATCTATTTTGTTTCTGCATTAAAGTTTGATTAAAAAAGGACTTTTTACACACAACATAACACAGCTTGTGAATCACCTGAGGTAGTTTTTTTGTTATCGAAAAAGACTTGGAAAAAGCTAACTAAAGAATAGAATTAGAGGTGGACTCAGATACCATTTTTAAACACTTTAGAAACACATTTTGGAGATTATTCATGTCATAATAAATAATGGTTAACTGGTTAGTAAATGAACTGTAAGAGCATGTTATGAACATTTTAAGACACACCATAGGATGACCCAGGGTGTTTATGCTATAAGTCCAGTGACCAGATGGAATTATAGACTGAATGTCATCGCTAAACAAAAAATTGAACAGCAAAAGCCAGCTTAACCTTTTAGAAGTCAATCATTGTGTGCCTGTTAAAACCAGAATTTAACACCTCTCGCTGCTTCTGTCCTTTCAGAAATCCCTAAAAGCATCCAAGTCAACATAATAAAATTTTTTTTTTTTTTTGAAAGATGGCTTTTGTGTGATATTAGTCAAAAGCAGATAGATAACAATGTTTTTTTTTTTTTTTTTACAAAATAAAAGAGTAAATATCTCTTTTGTTTCTTCTTTTGATGTCATGTAAAAAAGACTTTCAGGTACAGGAATGGAGAGGAGCATGATAAACCTTCAGTTTGGACCTGTGCCTGCTCTACTCACACTCTTAATGAGAAACAGTATCTAAAGCTGAGATATTATGTTTTTTTTTTGTTTGTTTGTTTTTATTTAAGACACATTTTACCTTCGATTGGACTGAAATATACAAAAATACAGCTCCCCACTCACTGGAGAGGCATTTACCGGTAGATATCTCTGTTCCACAGTTGGAAATCAATTTTGCCAAGCTTAGAAATTTTACAAGTTAAAAACAGAGAGAATCATTTAAAATTGTATCAAACCCAAGTAAAGGCAGAAAGACAGGATATATATATTTTTTCTTTAATAAATCAACTTCTCAACAAATCTAAAGAATAGGATATTTCTCTGGGGGTATACTTCCTAAATGCTTTCTCTTGCCTGAGGTGAACAGCTCCTTGTTACCAACGCTACATTCATGCAGCATTAAACTGTGTTCTATAAGATGTGATTGATATTAAATTCTTTATTGAAGTGCATCTCATTTGCAGAAGAAACAACGCAAGCTACCTGACTATTCATTAATCATATAGAGAAAACATAATGCAGAGACTGTCTTATATTACAGAGCATGGCACCACAGAACCTGAGATTTAAACTTTGGTTTTCTATTTATTCTTTCTGTTACTTGCTTTAACACTTAATGAGACTAATGCTTTAAAGTCTATCAGTGGCATCACTGTCTACAATCTGCACAGGTCAGCAAACAATCACCCACATCTAAAATCTCTCTTATGGAGTGTTAACATGCATGGCCCTAGATTGCTTTAGAAAAGATTACCTGTATCTGGAGGCATTAAGCACCCCTAAAATAGAACAAAGAATAGTAATGTCCATTTAATAGATCTTCTTTTGTATTTAAGACCTTATTTGTATTTGAATTTGCATTTACGCCTAAAATTAATGGTTCAATCTGAAAAACTCACACAAAGAGAAAAGACAATTAGGAGAAAATTTATTGCTACAATTACTTGGTCTTTGGCGCTCAGACCTCAGCAGGAAACATAGCGCTTAATTTTGATAGATATGCATGAACAGGAGCAAAGAATAGGGCTGTTTCCCCCCCAGGCATGAAACTGGTGGTGGAGTGGAGATAGATGAAGTTGGTCAGTCTGTAGACAGCTGGTTAGTGAGATGGTATGCTGAGCTTTATGGGGAGATCCAGTGGATTGTGTGAGCTGATACTAGAGCTTCACTCGGGGACCTGGACCAGTTGGATAACACAGGTTGAGAGAACCTGTCCATGATGAGCAAGCTTGAAGCGACAGTGGAGAGGAAAAACTCCCCGTTGGGAAAAAAAACTCTGGCAGAACCAGGCTCAACATGGCGGTCTTCTGCCAGACCGGTTAAGATGAGACAGGGAACGCAGTAAGAGTCTGGAAAGGATGACACTCTGATGAAGCTTTAGCCACAATGGTGGAGGAGGGGCTGGAGGCAGGTTGAAACTGTGTCATCTGAATGAAGTCACAGCGCATCCACCGCCTGCACACAGGAGTAGACAGGTGCGGAACGGAGGCCTTTTAAGAGGAACTTTGAATGCTGATTGGCTTTCATGGAGGTGTGGTTCAAAGCTGATTGTCTGTGTCGCAGATGGATGTAGTAAAGCAATGAGTTTCTTCAGTTGAACTGAATTTTTACAAAAACTTTTAAGAAAGAACAAATTTTCTTAAAAGTAACTACAAAGAGAGTACTCAAAAAACGCAGCTCAGTCATTATTAATCCCCTCCCATTCCCACCCAACCATAATCACAGCAGGGTGGGCTAAGTATGAGGCCAAGTGAATTTTGTTAGTTGCTGCATCCACAGATGCACGGTCATGCCTGGGTAAACTACTGTAAAGAATATTATAACCATCAAAGAGAAAAAAAAGTTGCGTACTTAGAAGATACAAATAAAGGTGCCAGCAGTTCATTCATTTCCTGCTTTGTAAACCTATCAAAATGAAAAAGAACAAGGTCACTATTTAGGAAAAATCATGACAAAGCTGTCATAAAAAAAAGAAAGATCAATGTTCAGTGCACATCTCCAAGGTTGTACCATTTGCTTTAACTATCATATATAACAATAGAAATGTTTAATTAAACTAAACTTTAGAGCCATCTTATCAAACCTACAGTATATGCAGATCTATGAATGGTAGTTATTAAAAGCAAAAACAAAAACTTTCAAAGACAAAA
Organism: Cyprinodon variegatus; assembly: GCF_000732505.1. Lineage (NCBI taxonomy): Eukaryota > Metazoa > Chordata > Actinopteri > Cyprinodontiformes > Cyprinodontidae > Cyprinodon > Cyprinodon variegatus. The sequence continues at coordinate 276,914 of NW_015151191.1, forward strand.
TTCACTTGCCTTCCAAAAGCCACAGATGATATGCCCAGCATGTTTCTCATGGTACCATATGTCAAAATAAGTTGGTTTCATAAAGCCTTGCCAGAGAACCACCACCGACCAACATAATAATAATAAATTACAAATAATACTGTATATCTAAATAATCTTCATAGCTTTTTTATCCTTATATCAATGTTGAGGCTCACACCTTAATTGTTTTTCTTTTAATGGACGTTTCTATTTTTTGGTTGACATTTACTGTAGGCTGTAAATCCTGACTCAAGTTGAGCCTGGCCCATGGAGAGTGGTATACTGCAGTAGCACCGGCTAGATTTGGGGTTTTGGAGAGAAAGATGGAGAGAAATGATGCTAAGAAAGTGGCTGGCTCTAAATCACCACCTAAAGAAAGTTGCCCTCCAGATTTACCACATTCAAGGTAAAGTGTACAAATAGCCTCACACTGAAAATATGTGTACTTATTTTTAACAATACAAAAAGCATTTGACAGTGTAAGTTACATTGCTGTAGTTATTGACGTTTACCAGAAAAGTTAAATAGAACCTCATTGCTTTTTTTTCCCCCCCAATAATTAAATAATTATGCCACATAGGCCGATTTGTCCTTACACCACTCCAAAATGGGAAAACTCATCAGTATAAGGCATTGAAAGTATCCTACCCTGATGTAAAATAAAACCCTGCCCTGGACACATTTTAAGAAATGAGACCAAAGGGCAAAAGTGGAACTAAAACAGTATTTTAAAAAGCAACTAAAACTGTTATATACCTAAAAAAATACTTGACAAAGTATTTTTACTAGATACGTGTTTAATAAATAGATATATTTAAAACATATCTCATTGTTTGATAACTGCAGCTTAATTCTGTGTGACATTAAAGCACTTTAGAAAAATATTCATTTGTTTAAAGTTTATTTTATAGTTGTAAACATGGAGTTTGCAAATAAAAGTGGAGTTCAGCATTCTATCTAACCTAAATAGGAAAACATTCAATTGTTAAAGTGGGGAATGTAAATATCTGGTTTTACTTTACTTTGTCAGTATCTTCACTTTCTATGCTTTTCACTTCATTCCTTTTTATTATCATCCCCCCCTCCTATACCTTATGATCCAATTTCATTTCCTCCAATCATTCATTCAGTCATTGCCAAATGTCAATGCTCTGTCACCCATCTATCCCTTTCTCTAATTCTCCCTCCCTCGCCTCCTTATCCCAGTTGCAGAACCTTCTGGGGCACGAGTTGACACGCTTCACAGCTTCTGTTGTGTGTGCAAAGAGACACACTGCGCACACACACAAGTTTGTATTTGTACCCATAGTGGGACTACAGTCATGACACTCAGTCATTTTAGTTACTGTTTGTATCCCAACCCCGACATGTAATCCAACCATTTCCAATATATTGCAACCTAACCTGAACCTAAAGTTAATTCACATCATATATCTAAACAAAGTCACTAATACTAATAATGTAGGTAATCTATTAGGACCAGAATTTGGTCTCCATAAGGCTTGTTAGTCTTTAAGAGGTTACCGAACATACCAAAAAAGGCCCTAAATTTAACAGACACAAGTTCATACACCTACACACAAACCAAAAACACTAGCTGAGAGCCACACAAAGGCTGCAGCATGCAGACGCACAAGCATTGTTTCCACAACTCCCTGAACAACTCAAAGGTCCCCAGAGAGACTGTGGCAGCGAAAAGGAGTAGAAGGAACAACAGGAGGAGGAGTGACCATGAGAGAAACAATGAACGATGAAGGAATAAATATTACTACATGGGTAAAGAATCCTATGTTGGAACAGGATAAGCAGAAAAAAATGTCCCACTCTAAGAATAGATTGGTTCAAAAAATAACCAGTCCAGCCAAACTGGTTAGATTAATGAATATATTGGTCAGAAAGTGATCGAGCCATTGTTTCAAATCAACCAATTGAACTGGTTAGATTAATGAATATTTTGGTCAGAAAGTGATCGAGCCATTGTTTCAAATCAAACAATTGAAGTGGTTAACCAAACGACCAATAGAAATGGTAACTGATGGTTTGCTAATCTGACTGTTTGGCTGTAGTGAAGTGTAGTTTGTAATAGTTATGGACCTAGAGAACAATTACAATGATGTGTATAATACAGCATATAAATCATGGCATTAATCATTGTTGTAGCATTAGTGTTAATTAGTATTACATTGCAGGAAGTGTTAGGTATGACAGTGATGTTAGATGCAAGAGTTTTCCCTGCAACCAAAGGGTTGTTGGTTCAAGCCCTGGCTTTCAAAGGTGTTAAACGATTTAACCAACATTTTGGTCAAAGTGATCGATTTGTATTGGTTTGCCCTTTCATCAATATATATCCATGTTCTCTCGCTTATTCCATCGGGGTCGCAGTGAGGCCAGTGCCCGTTTATGGACGAGAGGCGGGGTACACCCTGGACAGGATGCCATTTTGTCACAGGCTTTTACCAAAATAGATTGGTTGTTTAAAAAAAAAGACTTGTTGGATACATAAATACCAACTAAATTGTTCAAATTTAACCACTTTTTTGGTTATTTTGAGTAATCTCTTTCCTAACATTACACAGCAGCAGTTAGGGAAACCTTTCAGACAGGTTAAAATCATTTTTGTGGCTGAGATGAGTAAAAAAAAAAAAAGGTTTGTTGCTGGTGGTAGAAACAGAATTTGATTCTAGAGCAAACAACAGAAAAAAAAAAGGGAAATGACATTACTACTCCCAACAGGAAACCCCCGTGACTCATTTATCTTGTTTTTTAGCCTGTATATACAGTGCTGATAACACAAAACCTCTCTTTGTGTTTCTCTAAATTTAAAGATAGCCTTACTTGGAGAACATTTTTTAGTTTCCCCAAAGCAGAAGGTGTGTCTCTTACACTCGTCATATTGACTTCTCATAATTACGTGTAATAAAGCTCAAGGCACTATTATTTTTTTTCCCCATTATGATTTAAGGACTCCTTTGATGTAATGGGATCAAAACGACAGCGCAGGCGGGAACACTGGGACCCACCGCGACAACAATTGCTTCAGCAGGAAATATGTTCTCAGAGAGAAATAACAAGAGTCTTTATGACATAATAATTCTGCCAAGATGGCACATGCACAATGAATACACATAGCAGGAATTTTATTTTATACACATAAACTACTCTCCTCACACATTTAGAACATTTTATCGTTACAGATTCACTACCACAAGATCCTGTCCGTGCATCCTTCTCTGCATGCTTGTGACTTGCTTTTCATATGTCTGCATATTCTCTCCACTTCTAGAAACGTTACAGTTTTCTCGACAGTGGTTACCACCCTCAAAAATATAAAAGTTTGAAAGAATGTGCAGAAACAGATCCTAGCATGAGAAGGAGAGAGGCTATTGGTACTTTGAAAGTAAGCCACAAGCGTGCAAACAAAGAGCATAAACTTATGACATTCTGGGGCCTTGAAATAGTGAATCTGTATGTGTAATAAACATTAAAAATGCAGCTTACGTGCAATTGTATGAAATAAAACTGCTCCTATGAGTATTACTTATGTGTGTGTCCTTTGGACAGAATTCTGACTTCATAAGTCTCACCTTGAGGAAGGAACGTTAAAAAAAACAGTCAAAAAGTCAGCAACAAAGTTTGAGGTGTAATAAACTAAAACAGTAGGGAATGAAAAACAACCACCCCGCTCGAGTGGAAATAAATACTGAGGGATTGACCAAACACGATCCTAGCTCATCCATCAGAAGTGGTCACACACAAGGTCAGCTTCCAGCACCATCGATATGGATCTCAGCAGCTCGACAGGCCTGTGTGCCTCTGATATCACACGCTCAGATCCAGCTCATGACCTCTCCGTCATGTTGCCATTTGTAGAGATGTTTGAATCTGTAAAAAACTTTGTATCAAGGAGTCTATTTGAACAAAGGGACTGTTGCTAAAGCCAACTTCAAACTACACCTCAGGTTTGTCATTGAAAATATTTTGGCTGCTGAATCACCATACTTCATGGTAATGATATTTGAACCATCATATTGCCCATTCAGGGACAAATCTGTGACTCTGCCTCCAGTTTTGGCCTTGGTGAATTTTCTCCCACTTATTCCCTCAGGGTTGCGATGGGGCCGGTGCTTATCTCCAGCAGTGTATGGGCATGAAGCAGGTCACACCCTGGACAGGTCACCACTCAGTCATAGTTCATTTTTCAACTACAGCATCCATGTGTCCACCGATTGCTCAATATACACCAGTCACATTGCTCAAAATGCATCATTTAAGCCACTGTTTAGTCAATCCTAAATGCATGTTTAAAAGCGGATAACACTTAACCAGTTGCTAAATTCAATGCACCTTTATGAGCCTCCTAGAAACTAAATATGATGTTTGACAGCATGCTAGCAGCATCATGTAATCTCTCAGTAACCATATGTCCCATTTGGATAAGTTGTTCTTTCACCTTTTAGGTGTTATGGGGTTGAAGTCTTTCAATTGGCCCAGTGTTCTCTGGTGATCAAGCCATGCAAATGCACACTTTTTGGGTAGTGCATACTCAAAAAAGTAGTTGCATGCAGCTCTGGTCACAACCCAGATTGTCTAACACCACAGTAAGGAACCATCTTCATCTAACTTCTGAAGTTTTGGATCATCGTCACAACAGTTGAAGAACTGTCAGACTCTGTCAAGCGGATTGGGGAGTGTACTTTCTTTCTGACGCACCGTGGTGACGTCTCCGGAACCTTGCGACACCACACGTGTCTGGTTGATAATGATAATTGGTAAAGCAGCTATACTTCAACAGGAATGGTCTAATTGAAACTTTAACTGCTATGCCTTTTTCCTATCTCTACAGCACTCTAGGGGCCTGATCTAATAGAGGTTTGCTTGTATAAAAATGTGTATAAACTTGAAAGCACACCAGCACAAGCTATTCAGCACTCCATATTTGGGAATCTTAGTAGATTAGGTGTTTAGTAAAGAAAACATGTGATTAAATGCTGATAGATTGATAGATTTACAGTTAGCCAAAACCATTTTTGTACTCCCTGTGAAGTCATTTTTTTTTTACATTTTAAGACAATGGCTCAAATTGAAGCAAGAAAATACAAAAACAACAGCAACAAGTTACATTTACTGATTTGTATGGAATTATGAAACATGAATTATAAAAGAAAGTGGTCTCCGCTAATATGCAAAATATGAGATTTTTTTTTATACTTCTTGAGTAATTTGCAGACATAGGCTCAGAATTAAGTTTCTTTATTTTGTGAGTTGTATATCTGTTTTTAAAGTTCATTTACAATAATTAATCTGTATCATGAAATTAAAGGTATTTGAAAAAAAGAACAAATACTCTTATTTGCCTGAATAACGTAGGAAGTAATGAAGTCATGTTTTAAAAATGAAAAAGCATAAAAAAAAAACACAAGGGAGGAAGTTAGATCTTCTGATGTCAACCTCCCAAAAAATTGGTAGTATGTCACTGTCTGCATGTAGTAATATGTAGTAATATACCTATAAGCTATTATAATGAGCACTAAGGGTGATGTGTGTGCAACCTCTTTCTAAAACCAGAGGCATTTCTTTAATTGAGAAATTTAGTTCCCCCTGAAGTCACATTTCCCACTGAGAAAATAAAGATAACAAGCATCACTAGTTCAGTAACTAGTCTGGTTTATGGAAATAAAACACATAGTGAAAGTTAAAGGCATAAGTCACCATTAAAACATTTCACAATTCAAATCTTATTTAAATGTTAATAACCTAGTGGCAGGGACAGTAAATAACTTCATAAATCATAGAGATAGATGCAATGTTATTAGTACCAAAGCATGGGAACCCACTTATTGCAGACTTTTGGGTTATAAAGAAAATAAAGTATCACGAGATGCAGAGGTTAAGATTTCTTTCTTTTCTGCTTGGTAAATAATTTTACATAGCAGGAAAAAACAACTCTACTGTAATTCAATTTAATGTCAATATTTTGAAAAAGTTTATTTTTATAACTCAATTATGGCATTGTATATTTAAACACAGCCGGATGTTTTCCAGCCTTTATCTCTGTTAATTATGATGTTTTTTTTCACTAACGGTTAACAAAGCCATAGCAATTAGGATTGGTTTGTTTTATTACACCAATAAAAATATCATTTTTTAAATAGAAACACCTGCTTTAAGGTTATTTTCAAAAGGTGCTTTCAGTCTACAAAATAGGCAATCACATTGTGCTGCAAGTGCTATATATCATATATAAAAGTGATTTTAACAAAATAATCTGCTTTTTAATTATTTTTTATTTTGTTTTGTTGTTGATTTGCCTTTAATAACATCTAAAAAGTAAAACTAAAACACATATATTATAACTGGTGTCTTACTTAAAAGCTTTACTTCACAAATTACACTTCCAGTGGATTCAGAAAGTAGTCACACAGCTTAGCATTATACGTATGCCATGTCAATAGAAAATAGTTTCATTCAAGCAAGCAAAATTGAAAAACATAGGCGCTCAGATAAAAATCCTCTCATCTATATTTATATCTCATTGAATAAATATATCAATTTTGGCTTCATCAAAACATTCATTTTGATAAGTTTTTGAAAACATATGATACAGAAAAACTTTGATTTGGCAAAATTTAAACAAGATGTCAGTTGACTCTGCCATTAAAGCCTGATAGAAGGCTGGCAATAGCAATGGCCTACACACTACCATATTGGAACCCTGGAGTTGTGCACAATTCCCCATTAACTTCTTGGTGAGCCAGGCAGTTCTACTTTTTCCTGTTTTAAAAAATGGAAACCACCTTGCTTTTCGGACATTCAGTTCTCTCAATTTTGTTTTATCCTATTTTTGATTTGTGTTTTGAAGCAATCCAGCCTCACACAGGAATTATGTTGTATTTGCTGCATTGTTTCCTTTCTTATACTGTCTAAAGGCATTATATAATAGGATGCGATTCATTAGATAATATGTCTAATCAACAATCTATGCCAGGTAGCCATTATGCAATTAAGTTTCTTTATTTTGTTTTTTTAGGTGTTGTTTTTGAGAAAAATCTGATTATGTCTGAAAATTAGAAAAAAGGAAGAGGGATGTGCTTTAAATACTTATCGGATACACTGTAGATAAAGGGTGGAACTTTGTATCGGTGCTTTTTTTTTAAATGCATTAGAAATTGACTCCAAATGTTTCCTCGCACAAGCATTTCTTTTCATGAGATGACATACTGGCTTGTTCAACATGCCCAACAAGTCTATACTGTGAAAGCGATTTAATGGTATGCTTGCCAGGATCACTGCTGCTATATAACAAATAACACAATTGTGTAAGGGATCACATTCAAAGCCTTCACTGAGCCGCAGAAGAATATAAATTGAGTCAGCTTTTCAGGGTGGAACAGAAAGATTTCATTTTCCGCTGATTCCAAAGTTTTACAGACGGCTTTAAAATGACAGCGTTAGCTGATACAGCATCATAAACTTAAGATTTGATGTGTATCTACAAAAGCTGCTAAACTTTCTACTCCTAGGGTTACATGTTATTTTTTTAGACCTATAGATGGGAGAATTTGACATTTAAATGAAAAAATATGACTAAAGGATGTATTTTTAAATTGTGCAATGGCAGATTTTATCACAAGTTCAACGTTTTTTCTTATACTTTTTCTGAAAAAGTTTAAAAAACAATCCGCTGGAATTGGTTTCCAAGGTTTGAAGACGTTTCGCTTCCCCTCCGGGAAGCTTTTTCAATTCTTGAGGGGAAGCGAAACGTCTTCAAACCTTGGAAACCAACTCCAGTGGATTGTTTTTAAACTTTTACGGAATGACTATGACCTGGATGATTGAGAATCTTCATCAGCATATTTTCTCATACACCATCTCAGTACGCTTACAAAGACATAAAGATATTAAAGATATTGAAATGTGAGGTCTTCATAAGTCCAGATTTACTGATTAATCTGCCTCTCTGGTTAATTTCTCTGTTTACACTATTTTCAAAGAAGTTCACAATTTTTCACATCAAAAAGGGGTCATTAAATATTGACCTCCTATTAGCGTAGCTATTTTCACTACACATGAAGTCAATCAGCTGTAGCTGCTTTAGCAATGAGTTCTGACCATCCCAGGTACTGAGACCAATACATTTCAATTTCATCCTGTAGGCTTTATTCAAACAGTATGGACCTCTATAAACATAAATGCAAGTTACCTTCCCCACCCAGTTTATAGATGCCTTGCAGCTGACGGGTGTGACAATTAAAAAATTTTACCCAAATATTTCTTTTTACTGCTCACCAAAACAGGATGAATGTCATCAGTGATCAGAAGGGCTGACTGCACATCGACTGCAAGTAGCCATCAGTGCACAGAATATTTCAGGTGAGTTTCAAAACAAGTCAGTGAGCTAGCTTAGGCTGCTGTCTACTGAATTTAACGTGGTGTACATTTTTTTCCCCCAGAAAGTTGAGTGATTATTGCTGATTAGAGACCTAGTGAAGACGTGCATTAAATATCAAGATCTGAAGATTTTGCTACAGCCATTACAGTTGTGTTTAGCCTTTTAAATAAACTATGTATAAAGTTCAGCAGAACACAGATTTTTTTCTATGAGATGCAGAACAGACTTTAAAAATAGTTACTGGCTGTATGCGCTCTCTATCCTCCTCCGGACATGAAAATCGGCTCCTTATGCATCTGCTTACCTTTTTTTTTTTCCCAGACAGAGCCACCTATCTCTACATTCGGCTCCTCAAGCAACCACACCCCCCACGTTGACACCTACAATTTTTTTAAATCCTCTGAAATAGAAGATTTTCAGTTATGGCAAAATATTTGACATAAAATTAAATAACTTTCAATATCAATCCATGGATGTCACTGGAAAATGAGCTTGCTTTGTTTAACACTACACTGTCAAAGTGACTAATTGATCTAAATATGATACAACAAGGCAAGACGGGGTCACGATGATCAGATGACAACAAATTTAAGTTTGTACTTGCTCCATCCAGGCTATGAGAGATCGATTGGAGAAGGATCAAAAAAGAGCTGCCTTATCCCTTGATATTCAGGATAATAGCTCTCAGATGGTAGAATTTAAAGAATAAGCACAACACAGCATCTCCTGTACTGCAGGTCTTTATCTAAATCTGAATAAAACAGAAAATCCTTTGTGCTGTTTACATTTTTTCAACTATTTTAACATGGGCACTGATATTAACAGGTTAATTTAAACAATAGGTGAAACTGTAAAGCTGGTTAACCTATGCTATCAGACATTGATTGGGTGTGTAAAGTGTGGAACTTATAAAATAAATAGATATATATGGAGGCAAGAAACACAAAAGACCTAAATTAACACACGGAAGTGAAAAAAAGAGAACGGCTTCATTGACTGAAAGTATTCCTGAGTGTAGGAAGCAGATGTTCCAGCCGAGTAATTAAAAGTTTCTGGAACAGAGGTGATGTATTTTCTGAGTGTGGATGGTGGCACTATACTGTGCCCTGAACTCTCTCAGAGAAACTCAATTTCAATAGAAGAGTTACCATCTGGAGAGAGATTAGCCACAGCAGATGTAAATCTGTAGGAATAATTAGTGCAGCAACGAGAATCTTTCAGCATTCTAATTCTGAATGACGCAGGCTGGTTGACCCTTTTGTATCCCTCACTATACACAAAAATTTAAGCAAAGAAAGCTTGCAGGGGGGTTGTGGTGTGTTTAACACACACTGAATTATCTAATGAACATTAAGCAACTAGAGAAAAAATTATTATTTTGTTATGTAGGAAATGGACACCTACTAAATATCAACCAGGAAAATAAACATGAGCTTTTAACAGCAGTTATATAATGTTTCTAAGAACTTTAAAATATTTCTCATTCTCTTGCATACAGGAACTAATAAAGTCTTTAAAGCTTTAAACTACTAAATAAACCTACTAATGGGGTTTACTTTGAATACTATCACACTGCAGTATGATTCAGACCTCTTTTTAAATGACCTCAGCTTTTTGTGCTTTCGTTTTCTATCCGTTATTATGTGAGTCAAAAGGCAAAAGAGGGGGTCAAAGCTAATTTTGGTAATGCATGCAGCACAACACTTTAACCATTAATATTGATTTGACAAAGCTGAATCTGCAATACTGTCTTGCTTTATGGAGACACATATCAATATTCTTTTGAGCTCTTTCTGTGAGGCTTGTGTGACATAACTAAGGTAAGCGATACTAAGTAGTTTCAAACAGTAAAGGAGTTCGTTAGTCCTCCATTTGTCTTCTCTCAATTATAAATCAGTCAAATTAGTGGGTTTCAGTAAAAGCATAAACCGACCCTCTAAACAAGTTTTGCACAGTTCACAAAACAAATGCCCAAGTGAGGGAATAAGAAGCTTGTCAGGACAAGTGACAGTAAAATTGATATGACTAAAGATATCTAAGTGCAAAATAAAATGATACGCTAACTGATAGAATAAAATGCTCAAATTATTGATCAATGCTCCCTATGTTCACAGTTCCAACTCTGACCAGCGTAGGTGGTGGAGTAGTGCTGCGTGGGGTGGTTTACAGTGTGTACTATTTTTAGCTGGAAGTTGGAATACAACATAGACCAGTAGTTTTTGTCATGATTGTAACTGCAGTATTCTCATTTCAGCCCAAAGAGGGCAGCAGTGTGGTGGTTTCAGGCCAAGTATTTCAGAACTACACAAATTTACACAAAATGTCAAAATTTGCACTGGATAAAGATAGAGCACTAACTGCCCTCTTGCAAAACAGTTAATTTGCAAAAATAATTGGGGTTTAGTTAAGGTCAATTTATACTTCTGATGCATAGCCTCTGCAACCGTCAAATCTATCTCAGAGGCTCTGCAACCATCGTCGTGCACCTCAAAAAAATCCTGACTACATGTCGGACGGTCGCAAACCCTCGCAGACCTCAAGCGGAAGTGCGCAGACAAAAAGAAGCTGTGATTGGTCCTTGGTATGCCTTTTCGGCTGTCTGTGTGGTCCTTCTTGATTCGGTGCTGTGGGTGCGCCATTTTTAAAAATCGAGGAGTAATAACAACAATGGATAACCATGACGAAAGGTTGATCGAGGAAGTTCGGAAGTACAACCACTTGTACGATGCCTCAAACATGTTGTTTTGGAAAATAAACACTCCCGCTGGTGCAGCCGTAGAAGTTCTCATGACCATCCGCTGAAGTTCTTGCGACTTCTCGAATAGGCTCCCCCTTGCGCTTTGACGGGAAACTGCTGTGCATCCCTAGAAATTCCAGACCGACGTTGCAGAAGCATACGAGCAAAACTGGTTCGCGACCAGACGCAAGCGACATCTGATGTGTGCGGATACAAAAGTATAATCTGCCCTTTACTCTTTGGTGTAAAATTGAATTCTATTGATTTCTATTCCACCGTTAAACTGTTTTCTTTAGTGTATTTAACTGACAAAGGAGAAATTAAAAAATTACCTGAGCACAACTAGAAAAAAAAAAAAAAGAAGATGCAACCAGTAGATGAGATCACAAAACAGATCCTGAATACTATTGGTAGTTTTAATTAATGTTTGGTTTTCTGGATATTTTCTGTGAGGGCTTTTTTAAACAAGATTTCTGAATTTAAATAAACTAATCTAAATTAAAGTGAAGTGGATAAAAAAGAAAAATGTAATTCTAATTTAGCTTTCCTGAATTTAATTAAATCAGAGCAAAGTAAAATGAAATGAAATACATAAAACCAAACTGAAGAGAATAGATCTTAATTGTCAAATAAAATAATATCAAACTGAATGGGATTTAATCATATCAATTTATTTCAATTAAAATAAACAGTTTTTTATTTTCACTAATTGTCACTAATTTGAATTGTTCAACAGAACTGCGCTGTCTAACACATAAAAGCAATGAAGTACATAAGTAGAAACATGGAAATAACTACATGACAACGTATTAATCAATAATGCACTTTAGAAACACAGTTTGCAATCAAATTAGCTATTTCTTTCGTCCCAAAAATAATAAAAAAAAAAGGTCTTCTCATGATTTCCTTCTATCTATACAGTTAATGTTAAAGCTGTCTGTTTGAAATCATCATTACAAACAAATTACAAAGTTTAGAGCTACAATTATTACGTTTCCCCTCAGGGAAAAGGAAAACATAAAAGTTAGAAATAAAAAATATATTTTCTTGTTTGTTTGTTTATTTTAAAATCTGAATTTTGTTTCTTTCTTGACAACTTCAAGCCATAAAAGCTGAATATCCCCCTGTCAGAGACAGCAACCTTAAGAATAGGAATGCATCTGTCAAGGATCTAAAAGGTTTGTGCTCCACTGCTACAGCTACATGCACCTCATCAGCATCAGCAAGAGGAAACTTTTTTTTTTTTTCACAAACTCTATCACACAGTGAATGAGCCCCCAGTCAAGTCACTGGTCGAGGAGCGATGGCTGCATTCTTTATAAAGAAAACCAGATAAGGCGGAGATAAATAAAGACATGAAAACAGCGAGGAAGACGTTGACACAAAAGGTGGGCATGTATAAAAAGATTGAGACCTGGGGGGGAAAAGAGGCTGACAAATTAGAGCTGTGAAAAGGAGAATGCGACAGGAAATCTATTGAGTCAGAACTGAGATTGTGCGGGGGCCTTGTTGAAAGCGGTGTCGTACATAAAAGATAGGAAAGCCTCTTTATCTCCCTACACTGCTGCAATAAGAAGTCTAAAGATTATACTGGTTTCCACGCAAAGATGGGAGCTGCATTTGCTTTTGATTCAAGCACACTTAAAGTGAATACGTTTTATAATGCGGACAGCAAGAGATGAATACTGATTGCAAAATAACAGCAACCAAGTATCTCTAATACAATTATTTGAGAGCTGGTTTTAAATGAAGTTCGGAGGGAAGGACATTTGGTAAAAGCTGCAGTAATAACATTATCCTGACAATTTGTGCCGAATCAGGTCTGGAGAAATAAAGCAAAAGGAAATTGTACTGATTTTTTTTTTTAGGGTTGTTTTTTAAAACGCCCAGATTATCTGTCACTATCTGTTTTCTCTCTCATTAGATAAACTTCTGGGTTACAGATCGACTGCACAGTCACCGTGTTGCAGTCAGGTGCTCCACACAGACACAGTGATGCCATTTCTGCATTCATGTCACTTCAAAGATGTAAATTATTCATTATGTCCCTCACTAGTGGAAATGTCACAGGAATGTACTTCCACTGACAGACAAATAGTACATCTCTGATAGCCTGTGGGCCACTCTGTGTCTGGCTTTAAGCTTCCTCTGTCCAATAATTATCCTGTACTTTATACATATACATAAAAAGCTATTAACACACAGGTTTAGAACGGCAAGCATGTGACAGCATCTTCATTTAGATTTTTGTACGCTTAAGATTAATGATGCCATGATTATACACCTATGGGCACCTGCACAATGGTGTAGAAGAAGGGGATGCATTCATGCTCCCCACTGGAGGATTGAGTCATTGCCTCTGTGACATCTGCTGGTGGGAGATGTGGACCAATATAGCCAAGAAGACCTCCACTATGACCACAGACGGTGAGTCATTAGGGCTGAAGAAGACAGTATCTCTGTGTATTTTTGTTTGTGTGAGTGGGAAAAGGTGTTGATACAAACACCATCTGATCTGCTGCAGTCTGCTTGCACTGTGTGGTTCAATTCATTGTAGACTTTAGTGTAATTATTGCATTGCACTCTTTGTTTTTGTCTTTTCCTAATTGTTCCTGTGTAAATGCTAGAAAGCTTGATTTAATAGAAGAAATCCATCATTTCAATTTGACTCAGTTTTTTAATATATTGCCCATTCGCAATATATGTCATCTCAAAGCACTTTACAGAGACAAGTCAATCAGATCATACAGTCACATTTAGAATTTTCTATCTAAGGAAAAGCAGCTGATTGCATCGACTCATTGACTCTTCAACAATCCCTCACACTTAGCATGTATGTAGCGACAGTGGAGAGAAAAAAAAGACTTTTAAAAGGAAGAAACCTCCAGGAGAACCAGGCTCAGGGTGAGCGGCCATATGCCCTGGCATTTGAGCCAATATGCTGTAGAATAAACGGCGTAAATATATCCTCTTCCTTTTAGTAGCACAGGTCCTAGGCTTGATCAATTAAGAATATATGGGAATGAATCAAATGATAAAGATAATGAGAATAATAACTTTGTGTGTTTTTAACAATATTTATGATATAATTTGTTCTAAGGAAAGAATCCAGCTAAAAGTGTCTTCTCTCTTAGAAACTGTTGAAATTTACAGTGAAATTTGAAAGCAGTGCATCAAATCAGAATCCAGCCTTACTTTTGCTAAGATGACAAATAAATTTGAATGTCCGATGACCAATCAGCTCAGTGGTTGTGGTTTCTTTGTAAAATTACAATCATGGCACCAACTATATAAAAGATTTGTTAAAAAGCTATAGTAATAAATCCTGACCTTAATACTACTCAGGCTACATCACCATCTGGGAGGCAGACTCATTCTGGTGCCTCTGCTGCTGCAAAGGTGTCAAATCTTGGAATAAGTCTCTACAAAAACTTTTTCACTGAAAGCTGCAGAAATAGTAGAGGAAGGCATAAGTAAGTTAAAGCAAGTGAACTTATGCTTTTCATTAATATTCAAAAGATTTTTTTTGCAGAATAATAAAAAAAAAGACTTATAATTTCTAACTGTGAATTGTTTTCAACTCAAATGCAAAGTATGTTATTGCACGTTATTCAAACAGATATTAACATTAACAGATACATTTTGGAAAGAGGAAAAAAAAACAACTCCCTTAAATTCACTGGTAAGCACAGGAATAATTTATAAGCTTAGTGCATATCAATCAGAAAACAGAAGGAAAATCCAGCTGTTTGGACAGCAAACGGTGTTAACATTGAAACCTTCTTAAGAATCAAGATCATCGATTCCTGCTCAGCTGTAGTGACCTGACGTCTTTCTAATTAACCTAGCTAATGAGGCAGGTTAAAAAAGTACTGTTAACCTATATGGGCCATCGGTTTGACTAATTCAGAAAGATGAACCAGATCAGCTTTGTTGTGCTCTGAAAAGTCACCTGTTTGGTGGAAACTTCTAGCAAAAATAATTTCTCTCTTAGTTTGTGGTCTAGTAAGCACTCTCAACAAAAAACCTGAGTGTAATGTGGTTTCTGACACTGACGTAAATGCGAACTGTGAAAAACCATGATACAAATGTACAGTTTCTCAGCTAGCACTGATATCAGCCGCTTTAGTTATTACAATAGTTAACAGAGCAAAACGTGTTGTTGACTGTGGCATAGCATTAGTTCCACTGCATTAGACACAATGACTATCACTGTGACAGAATCTCATTCACATTCGCTCACACACATACACGAGCGCGGCCTTTATGTCACTAACGGAAACACACAGCACCACTCATTTACAGCATGGTGGTGTGTTTCATGTATGTGCGCTGCATGCTGCAATATCATTAGCATTCTGATGTAAACAAGTTCCCTTACACAGCTGTGCCTCTCTTGTGAGTCGAAATGTACCCAGCACTATGCCATTTCACAGCACTATAGGCCTTTTACAAGCAGACACTCTCACAATATGGGGTCACGCACATAAAATCTCATAGTAAATTAGGTGATGTTCCAGGGTTGTCCTTATAATAAAGAAGAAGGTACCCATGGAGTCACTGACTCTTCCCTTTTCACTGGGAAAACAACTGCACTGTGTTCATATTGAATACACTCACCGGCCACTTTATTAGGTACACCTGTCCAACTGCTCGTTAACACTTAATTTCTAAGCAGCCAATCACATGGCGGCAACTCAGTGCATTTAGGCATGTAGACATGGTCAAGACAATCTCCTGCAGTTCAAACCGAGCATCAGTATGGGGAAGAAAGGTGAGTTGAGTGACTTTGAACGTGGCATGATTGTTGGTGCCAGAAGGGCTGGTCTGAGTATTTCAGAAACTGCTGATCTACTGGGATTTTCACGCACAACCATCTCTAGGGTTTACAGAGAATGGTCCGAAAAAGAAAAAACATTCAGTGAGCGGCAGTTCTGTGGGCGGAAATGCCTTGTTGATGCCAGAGGTCATCATCGAAATTTGACAATAGAAGATTGGAAAAACGTTGCCTGGTCTGATGAGTCTCGACTTCTGTTGCGACATTCGGATGGTAGGGTCAGAATTTGGCGTCTACAACATGAAAGCATGGATCCATCCTGCCTTGTATCAACGGTTCAGGCTGGTGGTGGTGGTGGTGTCATGGTGTTGGGCCCCTTGGTACCAATTGAGCATTGTTGCAACGCCACAGCCTACCTGAGTATTGTTGCTGACCATGTCCATCCCTTTATGACCACAATGTACCCAACTTCTGATGGCTACTTTCAGCAGGATAATGCGCCATGTCATAAAGCTGGAATCATCTCAGACTGGTTTCTTGAACATGACAATGAGTTCACTGTACTCAAATGGCCTCCACAGTCACCAGATCTCAATCCAATAGAGCATCTTTGGGATGTGGTGGAATGGGAGATTCGCATCATGGATGTGCAGCCGACAAATCTGCGGCAACTGTGTGATGCCATCATGTCAATATGGACCAAACTCCCTGAGGAATGCTTCCAGCACCTTGTTGAATCTATGCCACGAAGAATTGAGGCAGTTCTGAAGGCAAAAGGAGGTCCAACCCGTTACTAGCATGGGGTACCTAATAAAGTGGCCGGTGAGTGTACAGTGCAATTGTGCTTTAGCCTCAATTTCTCTTCTTTTTTTTTTACCAGTTGTGAAAGAAAATGTTGGGGGATTTCAAACATTTAGAAAAGATAAAAAAGGTGAAACATATTTTGCAACAAATAAAATCCAGTGCAGTTATACGTGAGGCACATCAATCTGGAAACAAATTCCCCACTATGGGGTAAAGAGGAGGCAGTATCATGCTGTGGGGATTAATGATGTTGAAATCCAGGAAGAAATCCTGTTAGAGTCTGATGCAGAGCCTCTCTTTCCAGCAGGACACCTGAACAAAAAAAAAAACTGTCCTGGGTGTGCTTCTCTGCTTCTACACACCTGACCTAAATAAATTCACTGAATTCAGCGTCCCTTGGTAGTTTGCTAAGGAGGAAAACATTATGATCAGGTATGCTAGAGCAATGACTCATCTAAAACACAACAGAGATACAACAAGAGGACCAGAGCTTGGAACCAGTGGCGTGGACCAGAGGAATTTCTGCTCCAAGTCCAGGCCTAAGTCTTATTAAGTAAACAAGAAAAAAATCACAAAAATTGCTACTTCTATAAGGTGCGTCCACAAATAATTCACTCAGGAGAGCTAAATACAAATGCATAACACATCCCACTTCATATTGTACTTGTAAACAAGACTTGTGTGAGAAACATAAATGCAGAAGGCACAGTGGAGATGCTTGTTTTCAGCAGTAACCTTGGCAAAACCCACAGGCAACACATTTACAAAAGGCTCAAACTCAGAAATACTTAAGTTGTTATTTTGGAAAAAAAAACAGCTTGCATCTGTTGTACAATAACAGGACACATTATCCATTTTAAAGAAGAAGCTGCACTCTTACAGAGATTCTTACATGTCTTGGTGTTTTTTCTTTTTCAGGACATGCTCTAAGGCAAGAGTGAGCATGCTTGAAAGCGCACTTTTACCTTTTCTTCGAGTATGTTGTTGAATAATAATGATTATTTTCCACTGTACTGATCTTTAAATGATGTGTTAGCTTTTAGTGATTATAATCAAGAATTTGCATGACAGACTAACTGGATTTCAGATGTGATCTAAACCGAGGCATCTAATAAAAATAATTGATAACACTATTTATAGGCCCAAAGTGGGGCAATGTCTGCTCCCAGCACCACTTGTACTACAACATATTTAGCATGCTCCTGCTTGAACATCCCTCCTGCAGCAGTTTAAAGAATAAGGAGAATGGGTGGATAAATGAATGAATATCCTGCTGCACAAACAGCATGCATGCTCCAATTAAACTACCCTCTCTAAATGTTACCACAAACAGGAGCGCTCTGTTACTGTAGCTCTTGTATCCAAGGCTCCCACTTAGTGAGGTCTAACTCTTCCCAGGAGGGGCCTGCATCTGACTTTACAGTTCACTGGTTCAAACAGTAAATGTATTAAACACAGCAGTTTGCAGATGCACCTACAGAGACCTAACAACACATCTGAGGCCAAAGTTTAGCATGAAATTATTTACAGCACTTCCTTTATCGCAAAGGTCAGACTAAATATACGTTCCAAACTTTAGGGGCAACATTGGATGATTAGCAGGCGGGGCGACGGTAGTTTGTTTGGTGATTGGCAGAAAGAAACAGCTGAGACAGACCAGTAGGAGAATGTAGCAGAAGACATGAGATGGATATTCTGTTCTTAAATCAATAGGATTTCTATGGAAAAGATGTGTACAAAAAAATCCTTTAAAATAAAGTCATTTATGCAGTAACATATCCGTCCTGTAGAACATTTTAGAAAGGCCAACCTTTGAAAAAGGGCATTTCTTTATTAGAAAAAATATCTTCTTTAAAGAATAATTATTGTTAAAAAAGTTTTAATTGCACATGTATTTGCACTCCCTGCAGTAAACATTTTAATGATCACCTTTTGCCAACAGGATAGGGCTTACAGAGAGATTATCACTCTCTATGGCTCATCCTCAGTTTTGTTCCATTTTCTCTCTATCGGATTTAAATCTTATACTGCGGCAGCAAAGAATGTCAATTATGTGTCATATAGAAGTTTGATGTTAATTTGGTCACATGTTAGATTACATTTTTGATGAAGACTCACTCATGATCAGATTTTAGATACACATATCTATTTATAATCCTCTGGTATTAGACTTATGATGTCATGCATGGATTTGGAGGAGAAATAGACCCACAGCATTATAGTTCCCCTACCATACTTAAAAGTGGGCCTGAGGTAATTCTTTACATACTTATCCTTTATTAATTTTTTTCTGTTACTCACTCTTTTCCGGGAATCGCTTGTTTCTATTGTTATACTTCTTCTTTACTGCTGTTTCCATCTGTCTCGCCATATGTGGCATGTGTGACTAAAACAAAAAAGCTTCTATGGAGCAGAAAATGATGGATTACTAACTGGTAGTCTAAATAAATATTTCCTATCTGGAAAAATATTTTTTAAGCATGGATTGTATTTCCCCTAATTAATCGAATTAACTCAAATTAAAGGTTGAATTAGTTTCACGACCATGTGTGCATTGCTGATCATAACCAACTCATATTTGTCAAGATGTTTGATTAAAGCTGATAAAAACCCTCTGCATCACAGCAGCAGGTTTCTTTCAAGCAGCGAAATGAGCTCTTTGTTAACATTTCCTGAGTTTTCGGGTGGGGATGCCAATGATGTGCATGCATGCAAACACCTCTGCTCCTTCATTCTGGTTTGGTAGTGCTTCCCGACACTCCAGATGGTTAAAGATAAAGAGCAGCACCAAGAAACATATAAGCAGCAGGTGATTCTATTTCCTTCTTCAATCCATCCGGCTGTCTCTCCTGATCTCACTTGCAAATCAGCAAAGCATGTTTCTCTCCAATTACTCTTGAGATCAGTTATATGAAGAGCTTCTTTCATCCCCTATAAGGTGACCTTTTACTTTCCTATTTACTTGTGGATTTGTAGCCTTTGAGTAATCCATCCACCCACCTGTCTCCAACTTCCCAGCCACATTTAAGATACATCCCCATGACAGACAGTTTGTATGTCAAGCTCTTACACAATAAAAATAAATGAAATAAAAGCTTTTCTCTCCTGATCGATCATCTACGTTACGGGATCAATAGTAATCTCAGCACTTACCAGCTGCATGCCACAGATGAAGGCCAAGGTGCACCTGCCGCTGCAACACCCCATGATATCCTCCTCCTTCTATGCAGAGTTCCAGAAAGTAGATAATCCCCAAAGTCTTTTCCTTTACCTCCAACCCCACCTGCAGTGTGTAAGGGGCCGTCTGGCTGTCTGGCCGCCCCAGGTGGAGATGCTGCTCTGTGGCCTCAGAGTGCAGAGATCAGTCCCTGTACTCTCTGGTGCTTAAAACAATAAAGGATGACAGCTTCATTCAGATGAAAGGAAGATAGGTAGTCTGTATGTTTTAAATCAGATCAGGACTCAACTATGACCACTTAAGAAAATTCAAGACAAAATATTATTATTCATCTTGAATAACAGGCTATTTTAGCAGAAATAAAACAAACAAGTGGGGTGAAGTTAGTAAAAATCCCTTTGCATCGATGAGATGATGTTCCAACTGTGTCCATTCAGTTTTTCCAGACTTCACCTTGTTGGACTAGTAATCCTTTCAGGGCTCATGTCGTTGAGTCGCATCTTTAGCCCTGCTGAAGGGGCACAATCCTGGACAGCAGCAGGCAGATGGTGGAATTGGCCAGATAATTTCCCTCCGATCTCTCAGGTCTCTTCCTCAATAATCCGATTAAAGCCCAGATTGCCTGCTTTGGTGGACGTAATTTGTTTCCAGGTGAAGGAAACAAGTGAAAGTGGCCCCTGCATCTATTTTTTTTTATCTCCACACAAACAGAGGGGCTCCTCTCCAATTCTTTTCTCAGGGGAAGTCAGAGACACGCAGCGGCAACATCCTCACCCAAACACAGATGTCTTCTTTCCACGCGAGTTTTTTTTTTCCCACTAAATGGCTTATCCACATAGGCAGTGTCAGCTGAAGGCGTTTATAAGGTACTCTGATTAATGTCAGCCTCCTGGAAGATGATTTCTGTGGCTCTTCTGTCTAATGAGTCCCCCTCCTTATGATCATCTTTCCTTCTTCTCCAATGTTTTTTATTGTTTTTATTTTATTTTTCTTTGTCAGCAGCCCGACTCGACGATCAGTTGCTCCCCAGTCTTCTTTTTTTTTAATAAAGACACTTCCCAAATAATCAATACAAGCAATAACAAAATAAACGCACGGATGTCCAAATTTCGCGCAGAATTACGCGTCTGTAAAGGTGACGCGCAGTAGCGGCTCCGAGCCAAATGACGTCTGGGTCCAGTTTCTCGTCTCAGGGTTTGTCTTGAAGAAGTGAAAAGGGGGAGACAATGGGAACCGGGATGGACCAACGGACCGAGAGAGACAGCCGTGAGGAGCGTCTCCCGCCTGCCATCTGTCAAGCCAAACAGCACGCCTCCATGCTGCTGTTCTGGTGCGGATTTCCAAAATAAAAGTGTTGACTGTGAGAGTAATTTTATCATCAATTGTTTTTAAAGGGCGGGGTTTATACAGCAGAACGAGCATTTTTGTTTCTTTCTCAACTTTTACCTGATTCGTGTTTTATTTATTTTTTTCCACATGGAGATATTCTCTAGAGCCTTTGTGGTGCGTTTTGTTCAGTGCTCGGAAAGAGGAAATTTCCAACTTCCACACTGGAAAAATCCTCTGAAAGATCCGCAGGCGTCTGAAACTGACTTGTGTTTTTCATTCTGTGCAAAACAGTGCAAACTGCATTAAGAACAGGGGCGAAGCTAGATGGGGGGGCCAGGGGGGGCCACGATCACCCTTAACCAATCATTGGCCACCCCTACCATTTTCCCCCTCTAATACAGACAGTGGTAACAGTAATACTCTCAAGTGGAAAGTTCAAAACATTTAAATTTTTCATATATTACCAATTACTTGACAACAAAAACCCTGTGGTTAATTATGCTAATCAATATACTAATATTAAAGATGATAAATAAAGAATTCATGCTCTTTTCAGAACTAGATTTTTAGTTATATGGGGTAAAGAGAAAATAATGTGTCTCTGCAAGTCATCTAGGAGTCTTTAGTGAAATCAAAGATAAATAAGTATATGAATAAAAACATATTAAATAATCAATTCATGTAGATATTAGTACATGTAAATATTAATTTTATGCTGATGGATTATTGATAAAAGTAGGTAAGTAATGACAATGGAAAAGATGTTTGCCCCAGAATTCAAACCTGAAAGAATTTTAACCACTATACCTTTAATTTAGACACCATGGATGTTTAAATATAGGGGTCTATTTGTTAGCAAAGGCTGTAGGAAAGTATAGTAAGTCTTTATTTTGAAAATATGGATGTTTTGCTTGTTACATTTCCTGTTGGAACAGAGTAGGTTGACCCTGAGGTTCTGATGCCATTCCACTTTCGGCCACCCCTCAGTCTACGTTGATTATTGCCTGACCATCCTTATAAACATTTTCTAGCTACGCCTCTGATTAAGAAATACATAAACTTTCAAATTATGTGCAAGATAAACATCAATAAGGGCTGCTCAGTTGGGCAGTTGGTAACACTGCTGCCTTGCAGCAAGAAGGTTTCGGCTTTGATTCCCAATCCTGGGGTCTTTCTGCATAGAGTTTGCATGTTCTCCCTGAGCATGTGTGGGTTCTCTCCAGGTACTCTAGCTTCCTCCCACAGTCCAAAAACGTGACTGTTAGGATAATTGGCTTCTCAAATTCTCGGTGTGCATGAATGGTTGTCTGTCCTGTTTGTCTCTGTGTTGCACTGCGAGGGACTGGCCACCTGTCCAGGGTGTACCCTGCCTGTCGCCCGTAGACAGCTGGAGATACGCACCAGCACCCCCTAAAACCCCATCAGGGATAAAGTGTCACAGAAAATGGATGGATTGATAAATACCAATAAATGTTAGCATTTGTTTATATAGCTATAAGAGCAACACTTTTCTTTTTCCTTTATGATGTCTAAACTATACTGAATTGTACTAACTAGGTAGAGCCGATGTAAAAACTTTATTTTTGAGTTTGTAACAAAACGTAGTAAACTGAAAAGATTTATGTCCCGTCGTATGCCTTTCAGCATGGTAGTAATTAGAAAACATTTGATGGCCTGTAAGTGGAAAATGGCCTGTACTTATGCAGCGCTGTTTCAAGTCAAGATACTTGACCAAAGTTCTTTACACTACATTCAACCATTCACACATCCACACACTAGGATTGTCAAAAGTATCGATACTCAAAAAAGTATTGATACTGAAACATTGAATCCGGATACAATACTCATTTTCAAAAGTATCGATACAGTGCTACCACCAGTGGCACCTAAACAGTCATTCATCTAGAGTGCAGAATAGAGGAAAATGCACTTTCAGAACACTGTGTGATTGAATAATTCTGTGCACTTTTCAGTTTCAAACTTTTTTTTGTAACAGGTGCAGCTGCTGAGAATTATTTTTGTTTCTTAACCGGTTTGGCTAGTGTCATTGCTATCTGTGCAAAGCATAGCCAAGGAAGGAAAACTTAATTTTAATTTTGTAAGTTTTTTTACCAAGCTTGCTTAATATTGTGCACAGCAAAAAAACTTCAAAATATTCTTCTTATTGTTTATTGTATTTATTTATTGTATTTTTATTATTAATGAAAATTTCTGTTGAATTTTGGAGTCTTTGTTTTTATCCTTGTGGTATCGAAAATGGTATCGAGTATCGAATATTTTCCTTAGTATCGGTATCGAGTTGAAAAGTTTAGTATCGTGACAACCCTAATACAAAGTTCAAGAATACAACTTGTAGCACAATGAGCCACATTTTGAATATGTACTATTTAGATTTAGAGTTA
>NW_015151191.1:300766-317701 GCF_000732505.1 Cyprinodon variegatus
TGACAGAAGCGAGACTGCCATACACTTGTGCCTCCAGTCCCTCAGGGGTACAGCAGTCTCACTTTTGCAAGTGCTCCCCAGGGCAGCTATGGCTTTAGTGTACCTTGCCATCATGAGTGGGTAAATTACATTATAATGCACGTAGAGCATTGAAGTCCACTGACTTTTAATGTGATATATAAATACAGACCATTCAAAGTTAGGCCAAGCATATTTTTCTGTATATGTCTAAATAATGGACTGTAACACCCCCAATAAAGGACTTTACAGACAGATGTTATGCAAAGCTTTCTGTATGTATGACTGACTGTAAGTCAGGTTTTCATACTTCAGGGGTGCATACTGTAGCTGGACCCAAAAAGTAAGACTTTCAAATACATATGGAAAGCACCATTAGCACTTTCAAAGTCCAGGATTTCTCACCAGCCCCAGTTTCATTGATCAATATATGTTGCAAATATAGAATTTAAAGTTGCTTTAATAAATCATTTATTCAAACTTCTGAAAGTTCTGCATCATATGGGAGCAGTAATGGGAACTGAACTATATTAGTGTGAAAAAAAGTTCCACTTCAGTATACAAACATATTTTTGTTGTAAAAACTGCTGCAAAACACATTATTTTTGCAAGCAACAATTAAAAAAATAATTACTATAAATAAATCCAGATATTTACTTGATCATATTCAGTTTCTTCGAAATAAACTTTAAAGCAAGCATGCCACAGCGTACAATTTGAATAATTTGACTTAAAGATATATGAGAGAATGTTGCCTTCTCTATTAAAAATGGTCCAAAGCCTATAGAACAGGTGAAAATATTAGGAGATAAGTAAGTTAAAGGTACTGATAAAATCAGAACAGAAACATCCTACTTTAAAATCCCCAAATCAGCTATAATCTGAGTATATCCATAAAGTTCTGTACTAAGGAAATTAATGGCCTATCTTTATTCCCTTAGTGGATTTTATAATATTTGGCATTGATGACTGCTCTTCGGATGTCTACCATTAGTCATGTTGACCAGTGAGGGTTACCTGCATGATGATCCAGTGAACATGAAGCAGAGCTTTTGGAACACTTTGGTGTGACAGATCTTTAAACCCATCCATTTAGATCATGATGTAGAAGGTGTGAACGTTCACAGCAGTATCTGACCTGCACCGTGCGGTAAGAACAGCAGGTTCTTCTGATTCATTCTTGATTAAAAAAAGAACATCTATTAAATTCCCTGTAAACTTTGAGAAAGGAACACAGAAAATGTTTATATTTATTAGGGATAGTGTGTAAAAGTTCTTCTGATTCATCTACAGTTTATATAATGCTATGTCCTTGTAGATTATCATAAAATTGGTCTTGAAAAGTATTTCCTAAAACGCTACTAAAGCCGTAGCGAAGCGTCTGTTCCAACGCTTCAATTTCCAAATTCTCCCTACCAAGTAGCACTAAATTGGTGACTTAGTAACGACACTGTCGAGGAACACATGGAAAACATGCAAGAGGAGGAGGGTTTTGTGTCAGAGGTCGTGGATGAGTATCCTCCATTATACATTTTTTATTTAGAGGAGGAAAGCAGGGACGAAGATGTTGTGGAAGAGGACGCTAGGGCAGCAGAAGCTTGGTTTGGTGTAGAAGGCTTACAGCCGTACATGTTTGAACCCTTGCCTCACAACGCTGCCAGTTCTGTTAGGTCAACGCCTGCCGAAGACATAGACGTCCATCCCCATGAACACTGGGACGTTCCTCAATGGTGAAGTAAATGATTCTTATTTCAACCGTTGCGTACATTAGCTGCAACATATGAATCAAGGTGCTATGACTGAAAATATTTGATTGACAGATCACCGTTTATATATGATTGGCCGAATTTAGGTGTACAAGCTGACATATAACTGGCCTTAATAAAATAACAAAAAAACAAACATAGATTTTAAGACAGGATTATTATTTTTTTTTTTTTATAGAAATTTTCTAACTTTTGGGACAGTATGGTATGATAAAGAATACATTTACCTACTTTTTTAAGCCAGAATGATTTAGAATTTAAATATGACTTCCCTACTAGGTACTTCAAGTTTTTTTTTGGTAGAACATTAGCTGCTTTTTGTATTATTGCTCAGCTGTTCTTGACAATTTGAAAACCATCCATCTTCTATGTCACTTTTTAGGGTCACAGAAGACTAACAGCCATAAGTACAAATACTCAGATCAAGGGGCAAAGATAAACTTAATAGTCATGTTGTTGGACTGTAGGAAGACCTAAAGAGAAACCCTGCAAGCATAGGGAGAACATGTAAGATCCCAGGCCATGATTTGAACCCTGGACCCTCTTGCTGTAAGGCAACAGTGCTACAAATTATACCACCATGCAGCCATCATTTTAAAAAAATATGTCATTTGTTCAGTCATCAAACTCATAAAATATTTTAAAAGCACAAAAATGCTCCTAAACTAAATGCTGCTTCAACATAAAAAGGCGACTTTACAAATAACTGATGAAAATTGATGCCTGGCTCTTTAATTTTACTTTTTTCTTTTAAACAAATGCCTGAATGCTTCATGAGAAAAAAAAGACTGTTTTATGATACTGTTTTGAAAACAGTATCATATTTCTTCATTGTTGTAGATTTTATATAAATCTCTTGAAGAGTTATCAGGGTGCAGATTATGACAACATTTAAAAAGTAATTTCTGTAACTGTTATTTTCTTAGTTATATATCAATTTACTTGGAAAACACTAATGGAAACTTTAGCTTAAATAACAGCATTTTATTTAATCCTAATTGATGGGAAACTGACAAAAACAGAAAACTCACACTATTAGCCTCAGCCTCAGTGCTAAGCACTAATTAATACAATAAAGATATAGGCGTCACATTCCCAGACATGCAAATAGTTTCTCCAGACATTAAACAAAGTTCAAATTGCAAACCTGCAAAAAGATAACAGCTACATATTAGATATCTATATCCCTGTTTGATCAGCTTGTTAGCTTGAACTAAAATTCATGGCCATGAATTTCCTCCAATGTCAAAAAGCTAAAAAAGTTTCAGGACAACTTTCCTCTTTCACAATTTGCCACAGCAGAGAAGCTTTTATTTTGAAGGCCAGTCTACAGACTTATCTCCCCCTGCTGATGCTTGCTGCCTGACTTGTAGGGGCTGGTGCTCAGCTCTGCAGGAGAGCAGTGGGCTTCTTTCACTCTCCAAAACACAAACAAGGACAGGGCAAAGATGCTGCTTTTGCTCGGTGTGCAGCTGCTCATGTGCAATGCCCTCTGAACCTTAACCATAGACTGGTAAATGGTGAGTGCCACCTTTTTTCACTCACTGGGGAGTCCTGTTTAGGCTGTAAAGACTGCATATTCATCCTTATTTTATGTCGTTAGGGCTACAAACTCAAGGCTTTACTGCTGGACTATTACAAGGCCATGCATTTGGAACTGAAAAATTCCTAACAGGTTGTTTGGTTCATCAAAAGATGCACAAAATTTCCTCTGAATTAGTAATAGGCTTTTCTGAACCACACAAAGTGTCCCCTCTATGAAGGCACCTTATTCTGCCCTGCAGTCTTTTTTTTCCGACAGCAGGCATTCAGGTTATGAATTGCACTCGGATTCCTATAAAATCGACTTTGTTCCCAATCTAAGAGTAGAGGAGTCTGTCCATATGCCTGCGCTCCAGGGGTCAATTGTGCCACGCCTTTAATATGGCCAGTAGCTTAAACAGACACTGAGGTGGGGAGGGTATCAGTGCTTTAGCTACACAACATAATGGCCTGCTTTCCCCTCACCATCAATCTCTGTCACTGTCTGTTCCTCCCTCACATACACACACACACACTCTTTCTCTTCACAGACACGAAAAACAACACTCAGGTATATAGATGCATGCACAAATAAATACAAATGCATGCACATCCCATTTTGGAGCCCCACGCGGTGCGACAGGAGTTTAATTATGCCTCTAATCTTGAGTGACAGTTGCATGTATAATAGTGGATTCCCCGGGGCCATTTGTCGAGGCATCCACCCATTCATCCTTCAGTCTCTTCTTCTATTTATCGTCTTACTTAGTCATCAATCCATCAAATCCACTGCCACATTCCCCTCTAAACTTCATATTTATTGTCGACAGCCCTTTCTCAGCTATTCCCTGCTCTTTCCCCACCTTTCTGTTTAACTATCTTCTTTTCTGTTGCTCGGCAATGATGAAAGAGTTGCTCAGAAATTCAGCCAGAGCAGTTTATCCCTGCCACACATCATCATTTTACTCCTCATTAAGGTCACTGACCAGGCTAATTGGGTCCTTGCCTCCCAGAGACATGCTTCAATATAAAGTAAGTGTTCTGAAGATTAAAATAACTCATTCTGTAGTTCCAAGTTCATTTACCCATATTCTTTCAAAAATAATTTCATGTATTTTTCGAGAATTAACCAAAACAAATATATATTTTAGAGATTTCCAGTGGTAATCAGAGGAATACATTCAATTACTACTAATGATTGAAAGTCACAATGTTTGGTTTTTTTCTTTCTTAAGTCGTTTTTGTTTCCTGGCACATAGGCCAACGTGTTTGTTTTGGTGTAGTCCTTGTATTTTCAATAGTTTTGATTTCAGAGTGGTTCTAAAAGCTTAATTTTAGTCCACTTTACCATCTCCATACCTGTTCTGATGGGTTTTTTGGGCTGTTGGTTGGTATGAACACCCAGTTCTGTAAATATTTCATTGACCTGACCCAGAATATTCCTTTAGAATTAGAGACACTTGTTTTAAAATCAAACAGTATAAAAAGAATCAAATGAACCTCAAATAATAAACAGAAAATTTATGCAGAAATAATGGCTATGATGGTAAAAAAAATTTTTTTAAGGAGTTAAGATAAGACTTTTCAACCTAAGAACACTGTAGCAATTATTAACTATAGTGGAGGTAGTACCTATCACAGTTTTGCAATTTTTGGTTCTGTTTACGTTTTCTTTTTCAGTTTTTATTGGTTTCATTACAATTTTATGTTGTTTTTTTTTGGTTGTATTTGAGTTCTTATGTATTTCTTGTTTGCCCTTTTTGTGTCAGTCTGCTTCTTCTAGCTCCCTTCTAGATTCTTCTGTCCAAACCTGCTTCCAATCAGTTGATTAGCCCAGTCTTTGTTTTGTTTGGCATATGTACTCCTCCTCTTTAGTTACTGTTTGCTGGTTCCTCCTTGTTCCTTTGGTCATGTGTGTTTTCGATGACGTCTCGTGGTTCTTTTGGTTTTCTGTATTTTGTTTTTGGGCTTTTGCTTCTGTTGCCCTTTGAATCTGCAATAAATCTTCAAGAATCCACCTCAGCTTTTGTCTCTATTTTTGGGTCCTCTGAAAACCTCCACACAACCTGACAATACCATGCAAGGGATGTGATTTGTTGCTATGGGTAGTTGTTTAAATAAAGAAAGAAAATTACATCTTAATCATTTAACTTTCTCTCATATCAACAGCTAGGAAACCATGAAATGTTTAACGTTCTAATTTTATGGGGATAAAGACATATACGGTAACAAGGAGCATAGCCCTCCAGGGAACTTGCATAGCTATAAAAACTGCTTAGTCTCTCGGCAACCTGCTAAGAGCCACATATTTAAGCCTGTATTGATTAAGAAACTGGCTCGTAATATTCATGTTTTTATAAAACCCTTGGGGTTATTTTACGTAGAAACATCCTGCAAAAATGAACATTCCAAATAGATAATAAAATTACAACATTAAGCTCAATTTCAAACCCCTGAAGGGTGAATGTAAACTCACAGTAAGCAGGTTTTGAACCTGCATCATAAACTCCCTGATAAAAAAAGAAAACAAATATCCCGATCTATCTGTTTTAGACTGGAGATTACTTTTTTTGATAGGTGTAAACATGTCCAAAATAAACAATATCTATAGTTGTTGCTTTTCAAAGATGTTTTTATAAGCATGTACATAGGCAACCACTTGTACTGTTCTTTTTTTAACATGTTGCAGGGCTTGTGGTTAGATGAGGCTTACTTAATGTTTTCAGTTGACTTTACAAAAATTTGTTTTTCACTGTTTATTTGCATAAACCTGTATTCATCTAAACAAACAGTGTTTTGGTGTAGCAGCGATCATATTTATTTCTTTTTCTGAAGGTTTTTGCAAAAACAAATTAGAAGTAATTTTTATTTAACAGAAAAATTGATCGAAAATTGATTCGATTTAACAAGATGGAGTACATTGTTGGAAAATTAAAATGCTACTAATTACAGGACTTCATCTAATTGACTTTCTAATTAAATTCAATCAAGTAAGAACAACCAAATATACTAATTTATGTGTCTCTTATTTAGAAAACATATGGAAATGGGAGATTTTGTAATCAAGCCAATTTTGCGTGGTGTAAAACTGAAAAGCAGTACTTCTTCTGCAGATAAAATAACGAAACAGTAAGGCATCCTCTGCATATCCATATCTGATTACATGCATTTATACACACAACTAAGCATACCTACATTAAAGCATATATATATCATGAAATCTTGGAAAACAACATCATTTTATTTGATATAATTGAAAAAGACACCCAGAATGAGTCATACACAAAAACAAGAAGACATTGAATACATTTTGGATATAGGACTATTTAAGGTTATTAACATAAAGCTAATAAACATCAAATAAGATCTATGGTGT
This sequence comes from Cyprinodon variegatus, assembly GCF_000732505.1. NCBI lineage: Eukaryota > Metazoa > Chordata > Actinopteri > Cyprinodontiformes > Cyprinodontidae > Cyprinodon > Cyprinodon variegatus. Next base: position 307,448 of record NW_015151191.1, read on the forward strand.
ATGCAATGATTTCTGTCAACGTTATCTGCAGTGTTGTCAACATATTCCCCATTCTTTTCATCAATAAAGATACATTCAAGTTTGACACTGATAAAATGTGATAGAAAGAGCCGCAGAGATACAGCAAAATGGAAAGACATGGGGAGATGGGAAACACCATCTCATAGATATTGAGATAGGAAGTATGTGTTCATAACTTTATCTTTCTGAGCCAGATGTCAGAGGACTGCTGCTGCTGTCAGCCTCTCAGCCCACACATATGTGTACATTTACAAGACAAACACACGGCTGGTCCCTCGATTGCTGCCCCCTCAATTTATCTGATCAGAAAATAATCTATATGTAGAAATATGTCAAGGTATGTCAGTTTCAGTGAATGAGCTGCAGAAAGCTTTTTTTTTCATGAAAAAGATTTGGTGGATAAAATCAAATGCAATAAATGCAAGATGCACAGCATTGAAAAAGAAAATAGAGAAGGTAGAATGAAAGAGTGCAAACTAGTTGACAGTAAGGGGAAAGGAGAGGGAGTGAAGCCCAAAAGGGTCAAAATCAGGGACATTCACAAAAACCAAAAACTGTTTTTTGCTGTTTAAATATCACATCAAAATAAAAGAAAAAAGATGTAAACTGTTCATTGAATCTGACAAAGAACAAATTAACACCTTTGTGTGTACTCTCTTTTAATTTTTTTATGTACAAAAACTGAAAAAGATTTTCATAATTATCTAAACATTGCACTGAAGGAGACAAAAAGAAGGATTTTAAAACTATTAGCGCAACATTAGAACCAAAAAGACAGTCATTTAATGACTACAGTGCAAACTAATTATTTAACACATTTATTAGCCGTACAAACATGTAGAATCCCAGATGGCAGTCTAAATATACTCATGATTATCATGAATGTCATATCTATATGCTGCTTTTGGGGATTTTGATATGATATGATTATGCAATAAACTTGTCAAATTAATTATTAGTCATAAATAGTTTAACTCACAAACATTCAAGTAAACTGGATGGAGAGGAGCAGATTTTGTAGCCATCAATAAAGCTGTGGTCTACTCGGGATGAATAACTGACCTCTCATTAGAAATGATTAAGTTAATCTAATTTAAAAGCTTTCCTGGCATAGATGGTGAATTTCATAATACGGTAAGCCCAACCAAAGAGCTCAGAGTTCAACTTTATTGCTTTTTCAAGCCAGTTTGGATGTGTTTATCAACATTTAGTGTTGAGCTACGGACTCCTGGATCTCCGAACTGTCCGGTTCTGAACTGTTTTCTGACCTTGATCGGTCTCCTGCCTGCTCACTGGGGTTGCTGCATCGGCGACACTCTGGGCGGCTCTGGGCCGCATCTCGTTTGGCAGTCCATCGGCTGGATCTTGCCTTCCTCGGAGAGGATGGACTGTTAGACCAGACTGTGAATGATGGGTTGCACCCCACCCCCCTGCAACCGCTGTGGTCCGCTTATCCTCAAAAGCCCACGTTTCTGTTCTGTTCTGTTTTATTTTTTTTTCAGTTATCAAAACGTTTTGAAACTTCCCATTGTCCGACTCACCTTGACTACGGGGTCTATCTGTCCTGTTTTATGACAGCTTTTGATGGTTTTTATTTTTTTTATACCAAGCGGCCATAACAAAAAAAATTAAACATTAAATGAAACAAAACTAAAAAATATATTTTTTAAAGCTGTAAGGAGTAGAAAGTAGAGGTAATTGCAAAAAAACAAAAACAAAAAAAAGGTGAGGTATAGAAGTAAAAATGTGTCTAAAAAAACAATTAGTCTTTAAAAGTACAGATAGCCAACATTTCAAATAAAGTAGGGTAACAAAGTTTTGTACTTTGTTACTTGACACCTCTGGTTAGAGGGAAGCTTTTTCTCTCTACTATTACTATGTTCTAGCTTGCTATGAGACATTTTTCTACAGTGAACCCCAGTTTCTGCCAGTCCATAATGGTTTCCTTAGAACGCTTTGAATCAACCTGTCTGGATGATCGGATTGAATTATCTCTGCATTGTGAATCATATAAATTTAACATAATTGATTTGATCTTGAACGTTTTCATTTGTCAGAGGGATTGGTTTGGGTCAGAGGGTGGAAAATTACTACACAGCTTGATGTGTGAACATGACAGTGATAACAAAAATTGCAGGCTATGTAAATCTAGCCTTTAGAAGGAAAAGCAGATTCTGGAAATGGTGCAAAATACAGATTGATGATCTGCTGTTGTTTTTAGGGAGTCAAACTGATTAATCTGATGATTACATTCCTGATATAATACTTAGATGGGTCCACAGGTCCAGACTCAGCAACATGTTAAGGGGTATCTTCTAATCTCTTGATGTGCTTGTCTAGCAAAATAAAATAAGAAAGCAGCTTACTCAGCATGACTTGCTTTGCTCAGAAACACTCTCAGTTCTCCGGGTGGAGGTGAACTGTTTTTTTAATGTACAGCATATACATATAGAACTCAAGTAAATCTAATTTGTTGCTGACAAATGCATTAAACAAACATGCATGTCTTAGTTCACAACAGAATAATACTGCATTTATGTAACATTTTTCTTCATAAGCTGAAACTCAGACATCACTCCCAACTTAACCTTCTCTATTACTCTTAAAATGGAAAATCAGAGAGGTTTACTTTGAGTTTTTTTCAGTGATTTAGGTAAACTAAAAACAGAATGGTTTAATGTTCACAGCTAAAAAGAAAGTACATTGATTTAGGTGATTGTCCAGATTTTCTTTATTATTACTATTATTATTTTTAAATTAATCTAATCTGAAGTATAAAACCAATGTTAAAAACATGATTATTCTGGATTCTTTATGGTCAGAGTCATAACGATAAGATACAGTTAGATCAGGGTGTTTCTTCAAAGGGTGACAGATGACCTAATATAATAAATCATTCTGTTTCCAAGGAACTTCAGGGTAATAAATTGACAGACTTTCACCATCACCAGCTTTCATTTCACAGTTAGAACTCTAGCATGTTTCTCTAACAGCCAAGATCTCTTTGCAACCATGATCATTAGTCAGATAATTAATTGCACTGCTGCAGGTGTCCCAGTAATTTCATCAGTACCAACTGTGCTCTCACCTAATGTTGCAAAAAAAGAGAGAGGTGAACAGTTGTTATTCCATCCCCTCTCCTGAGTCTTAAAGGTTATTTTTTATATCACTGGCATGTTTAATTGAGGAAAGAAAAAAATTATAAAAAATAGTCATTTTAAATGAAAATTCTTTTTTTTCCCCCTCAGATGATGTAACTTAACAAAACAACACCAAACTAAATCCTGTAAGGACTCTTTCCTTTTAAAGAAAATCAATATGCTGACGGAGGGTTGTGTGCAACACAACAAAGGCATGCACTGTGTTTTAGTTGAAGTCTGTGAGTCTTTTACTTCTGCTGTCTGACGAAGGCTTTCACGTTCTATACAGACTGGTCTGAAAACCATAGATGTGTGAGGGTTTGAGTAGCAGCATGCACTCAGCTGTATGTGTGTGGGGGGCTGTGCATGCCTGCAGGCAGAACTTTGAGTGCTATTAGGCCTGGATATTGCATCAGTGCGTCTGTCCTTTTCATCATGAACAAAAAGTTTAATGAAAATCACAGGGAGCTTTATACATCACCTTATTAAATCTACTCCCGGATCGTTTCCTGTTAAATCCATTTGGCTCTAAAAGCCGTTTTTTTTTTTATTTTTTTATAATGCCTATTTACTTCCACTTTACTTAGGCGACCGTATCTCTACTTTAAAACTTAACAAAAATTCCTCTCAGAAAGCTGCAGCTTTTGTTAAATAAAGCATTGCAATGCAGAGAACTAAATTGTCTCTAAATCTATAACAGTGTAAGTAAGGTATTAGACTGATTCCTGAATAGAAAAAGCAATTTCTGCTTTTATATGCTTTTACATCTGCTGAGGACAGCTAATACAACAGCACTGCAGACAGCCAAAATCAATCAGTACTTTCTTGGCTCTGATTTGGGATTTCTAGTATTGAAACGCTAGGATAAAGAAAATGTTTATCCCTTTAAAATATTAATTTGTAGCCCTGTTTGCTGCCTTAATTATAGGTAACTTAGCAAACTATCCATGGGTTCAGGAATTATGATAGTTGGTTCCTTCTCTTAATAGCATTAAATGAGGAGCAGCAATTATTATCATGCAGTTTCATAACAAAACACCCAAACAAAATGTTATCAGTTGCTAATATTGTATCAGAAATAGAAAAAAAAAAGTTAAACTATATCCCCACTTTTATCAGAATCAGAATTCTTTATTGTCATTGCTCCACAGGGGTGCAACGAAATTACTCGAAAAAGAAAAAACACAGTACAAGCAATCAATGCAAATTTAAAAATATAAAATAAAAAAATAAAAAATAAAATTAAATAAATAAATAAATACGAAAAAAGTTTAAAAAGGGATACTGCCGGCTCTCCTGAGGTAGCGGGTACAGGTTATTGCACGTGAGGTAGCATTATTGATAGTTACCGTTGTTACATTGTACGTGAGGCGTTCAGCGCAACAACAGCTCTAGGAAAGAAACTGTTTCTCAGTCTGGTTGTTTTTGTTCTTATTGCCCTGAAACGTCTCCCAGATGGGAACAGTTCAAAAAGATGGTGACCGGGGTGTGAGGGGTCCCTGCTATTTATAAATAAGCTAGAGGACTGCAATATAGGTATCTACTACGGTGGGTTGCAATATAAGAGTACCGTGACCCGTTGCATCAAAAATTGGACAGCCTATGATCTTTTTGGGCATATTTGCCTTTTGGTGACCATTTTGCGAGACAATTTGTGTATTCACTGTACTTGGCAGCTTCTTCTACTGATGATGGTCAGAATATTGATTTAATACTAGCAGTACGTTAAAAAATTACTGCAACTAATAACAGAACTTAGATATAATAGATATTGGTGATTGGAGAATTTTTTTTCTTATTCTCTGTTAATACATATGATAAGACAGAATATTTAGAATGAAGAATTTGAGGCTCTGTGGCACAAATATCTATAGTTTTGTATCTGCTGAGCCATGGGATTTTACATGGACTAGCACCTTTTGGATGAGATACTGTTGATTCTGTCAGATTCTGTCAGAGTTCTGGTTTTGTTATGTTTTTTTTTTTTTTTTGAGTATTCAGTTTTGCTTTGCCCCTCATTTTCTAGTTTTAGTGGTTTCATTCTTATTTTGTTGTGTTTTCAGCTTATTTTCAGTTCTCAGGTTTTTATTTGTTGCCCTCTGCTGCCCTCTTGTGTTCTCCTTTTCCCTAGCTCCTTTTCTGGTTCTTTCCTGTACACACCTGCTTCCAATCTGCTCATTAGTCCTCCCTTTGTTTCTGTCTCCCTTAACTACTATCTCTGTTCTGTTCTTCTGTGCTGGTTCCTCGTCTAACTTCTCATGTCACTTCCTCAAACTCTGTCTCTCTGAGCCTTCCTGCTCATGATAGTATCCCCCCTGATGTCTCCATGGTTTCTGGTTTGTTTTGACTTTGTTTTCGTTTTTGGATTTTTGGATTTCCTGCCTCTTTGTTCACTTAACCTTTCATTAAACCCACAAGAAAATCACCTCTGCCTCATTGCCTCTGTATTTGGGTCAACAAACCACAACCAAATCCTGACAGATTCATTGGCTTCAAGATTATGTGCCTGTTTTTTTACACATGCCTTCAATGATTTGGATATCTGAGAAAATAGATTTATCTTAATCTATTTCTTATTTTGTGCTTATTTCTGAATCAATAAAGACAAAATAAAATTGAATAAATATACTAGTGACAGTAGGAGTCTGGTAAATGTGAGAATGCTTTTTTTTTTTTTTTTACAAAACCATATTTTTTACTAGTTGTGATGAGATAGACCTGGAGTAATTTGTTCATGGTCAAACAAATAACTGAAAATTCAGCAAATAAGCAATTTCTTTTTGACATTTTTTATAGCACAGTGATAATAAAAAAAATATTATTGGCCTTAAATAATCATCCAAAGAATCTAACTGACACTTAGCATGAAGAAAGAAGGAAATCAAAGGAAAATAACCAAACATCAGATATATTCTTGACAGATGTTTTTTCACCAAAAAAAAAAAATGTGACTTATAAAAGCAGTCATGTAAGGTATAAACCAGCAGTGCAAACAGGGTGAGTGAGATGAAGCAAAAACAAAACAAAAAATAAAGCAGAACAAGCAAAGGAGCAAAGGACCAATTAAAACATAGTCTTACTGACAGTTAAAGAGATGAAGAAGAGATGGGATTTGATTGGTTTTATGTAAAGACAATATCTTCACTGTCATCCTTTATATTTCTAATGATCTCTAAACACATAAAACAAGTTTTGCTTAATTTCTACACAAAAGTAAATCTTGTTCATCACCCTGGTGATTGGTGAGTTTGAACACAATAGTTATGTAGTGTATCCCAACATGTAAATCATCAGGCTTCCCAATGAGAAAATATACATGTAGCTCTTCCCTAGTTTGTTTTTGGCTCAATTGCTGTTATGAAATTATGAAATTAAAGTAGAAATGTAATGTGTCCAAATTTTCCATTAACTGCTTTCTTCTAAGTCCATTTAAACTAGTTACAGTTCTAAATTAACAAAACCTTTAAATAAATCAATGATTTGCTGTAACTTTAAGTAACAGTTACTTATTTAGGTGTTAAACCTTTAATGTGACTTTTTTTATGTATTTTGTTGAATGAGCTTAATGTGTAAAAAGTGTAAAATTTTCATTTATTACAAATATTTTTAGTAAGTCTAAATCTAAACAATACGCTTTTAAGGAAAAAGTAAGAATGCAATTTTCATTAGCTTTGTAAATTGACCGATCAAAGTGCCGGCCTCTGATTTGAATGCTCAGCCCACTGGGAAATTCCTCTGCCAAAGGCCCTAAACACCAAAAGTCCGGGCATTGTAAGAACAAAGCTGAGAGCTCAAACAGGATCTTCCTCAACCTTAAACATCGGGTGTTGTCATTACTGCTGACTTTATTATTACAAGAAGTCAAAAAAATTTTGTTGACCTTAACCTAAGGTATAATTTTACAATTTATGAATTTGTAATTACCATGACATGCAAAGGATGCAATATTTGGAGGAATAGTGTATTCCATGTCTTATTCTTTAAAACTGCTTTAGATGAACTCTAAATTAATGTCAACATCTTAAGCATATTTCAGTGGCTTAAATAATGACATTTTTGGAGAGCGGTGGGAAAATAGAGCCTGATTAAAGAAAGTATAACAAAAGATCACAATTGTCATCACAATTTTTGGCAATATTATCATAATGACATATTTTATTTATATTAAGCACCTCTCCTTAATATAAACATTTATTTTTCTCTTTTACAGTCAGGTATATTTACTGCAGCCAAATTTTAGGATTTATGTCATTTTTAGTGTTGCACCGATAATGATACCGGTATCGGATGGGGCCCCGATACTGCACTAAAATGCTGGTATCTGTGAGTATCAGTAAATAGGGCACCAATACCTTTTTGAGACCCTAAAGTTTATCCAACTATTGTTACTCATTCCAGGTAGGCAATAAAAAGTTCTACTGGATTCACTTTGTATTAGTCTTTTTCCTGTTTCACAGAGGTAGGCAGCAGCTTGACAAAGTCATGATGGCAATTATTTTACATCCAAGTAGTATGCAGTTCTTCATATATACACACACATAATTTTAAAACAGATGGTATCGGTATGGTATTGGTATCGGCCATTACTGCACAGCCAGGTATCGGTATTGGGGCGAAAAAAAGGGCATCAGTGCAACACTAGTAATTTTATCACACAACAAATTCCCATTTGCTTTTCTTGGATAATTTAACACAAACCTAATCAATTAACTTTACATGGCTCATACTATTTTGTATAGTAAAGCTTATTTATGTATAATAAATCATTTTTTTAGGTTGATTTATTTAGAATAAATAAAATATACTTACTTAAGATGTATAGTAATGAGTTTATTTATTTCAGATCCATAACATTTATAATTATTTCACTTGCATAATAATCAGGGTTACCTTTATGTGTTTCAAATTATACACTTTATGTATTTGAGTGAAATACACTCACTAGTATTAATTGTAAGTAAGTCACTTTATTTATAGTAAATACATAAACCTGATCATGTGATGACCTCACAAACTAGGACCCAATGTTTAGACAGACAGACCAGGATGATTTTCAACAGGATTTTAATAAACAAGAATTACAGTGAGAGGCTGGGTGTCAGCGGGGCGGATAACCTGCAGAGATAGGAAACATAGGTCAGTGACAGGAAAGTCGGGCTGATCACAACTTAGAGCAAAAGTCATTGACCTGATTTTTACTTCAGTACATCGTTTGCAGCCATGGCTGCTTCCAGAACCCGGAGTGAAGATAAAGTGATGGCAGCTGAAGCTGAGGGAGCAACAGTGTCTGTAAGGAGAATCCAAGCCGAGGTCAGTGAAACAGTCCAGGATCCGTAACCAGGAAAAACAGTAAAAAGCTAAAAGAAAGAGCAGCCAAAGACAAGGCAAAAACTCGAATATCCAAAGAAGAAAACAGGTCAGGATCAGAATAAGGGACAAGACTCACTTGATCGCTAGAGTTACTCTCAAAACAGGAAATAATCCGGCGCTGATGGAGGGCAGGCAAACAACATAAATAGCTGGGGAACCATGCAGGTGGAAGCAATCTGTTAATCAGTCGCCAGGCCATTGGGACAAGAGACCAGGAGCAAAAGAAAAGGCCAAGCATCAGCACCAAGACCATGACAGATCAATATGTATTTCACATAAAAAAGCTTTATTGTACAAATAAATATAAATGATGTAAGGTTTATTTATAAGGTTTGAGTTAAAATCATCAAAAAAAAACTAGATGGGAATTTGTTATGTAAAAAAAATTACATAACCTTTTTGCACGCTGAAAAGCAGATCTTAATAAAAATAATTTTTAATGTTAAAATTTATATTTATTGTTATATTGTAAATATAATGATATAATGATATATTTATTATATAAATAAATCTTTATATAATACATATTGTAAATATTTTTTGTTAATGCTAATGAACATTGATTCCATCATGTTCTGTCTGTCTGTCTGTCTGTCTGTCTGTCTGTCTGTCTGTCTGTCCGTCCGTCCGTCCATCCATTACATACTGACTTATAAATATATTTAAATTAATTACTAATTATATTAACACAAGTACTCTGGATTTTATTGATCTGTCTATATGAATTTATCACAGTTTAGCTACTAAGCTGTAATTACTGATGTGTGAATTTAATTTCCACCCTGTCCCTGTTGTATTTTGTATGTCCATCTGTCCTCTTTACCTATGCCAGCAAAGTAGGAGCAAAGATTGTGTGCCTGCATATGCAAACCTATGCCTGTACTGTACACACTGTGGGAAGTTTAAGAGTCTGTGAATGTGTTTCCAAACACATCATGGTGGTTCAACTCTTAGCAGCTGGTGAAAGAACTACAGAGAACAGAATGACGTGGAAGCACTCCTGCAAAACTGATGCTTGTTGGACACGTCCATCTTGGCTTCTAAAGCCGTCACTCTTTTCACTCTGGGGATGTTACATGGTCAGGGGGAATTTTGGCAATGGCACTGAATAAATCTAAAAAAGGCCTAAAGGGTAACACTTTTTTGCAAAAGTTGAATCGTCAGAGTCCCTCTATTCAAAAATGTGACAAAGTAGAGGACACACTAAAGCTACAGCAAGTCAGAATTAGGAAAACCAAACATTTAAATATTCATTGTAAGTTTGCTCTCTAATTGTACTTTTATTTTAATTGAAAATGGCAGATTGGATTAGAAATTCCAGAAAATAAAACCTCAGATTAAAGTAAAGAAGATGTTTATATCATTAAATGCACATTTCTTAACCTAACACAATATATTTTGGGCTCTCATGGTTTGTTTTATGTGTTTATTTCTTCTATTCTATATTCCCCTCCACCAGGACCAGAAAGCTGCCAAAGGATATTAAGAATATGTTAGATGCTCAGTGCAAGATTGTAACCGGCTACAGAACTATCAGCATAAACAAGATGCCAAATGCTTGAACATCTGTTCAAAAATCTAAAACTATATCAACCTTCTCTCTTGAGACTCCAGCTCCAGACTCAGCTTTTGAAGACGTCAATGTTTATGTTTGCATTCTAAAAATGAACAAAGGCAAATACTGTAAAGATTCAGAACAGAAAGAATGTGGAAAATATGTAAA
>NW_015151191.1:319644-337193 GCF_000732505.1 Cyprinodon variegatus
TTCTGCCCTCTTCTCCTTTTTTCTCATGCTCCTTGTTTCTGCTGTGCTCACACCTGCTCCTAATCTGCTCGTTAACGCTCTCTTTGTTTCAGTCTCCTACAAATACTCTCTCTGTTCTGTTCTTCTTTCATGGGTCCTCGTCTTACTTCCTCCTACTCCGTCTCTCTGAGCCTTCCTCTTCTAGATGGTATGCCCCCTTATGTTTCCATAGTTTCTGGTTTGTTTTTGACTTTTTTTCATGTTTTGATTTTGGAATTTTGGATATTTGGACTCCTGGTTTTCAGGGGTTTTTTTTGACTTAGTTTTTCATGTTTGGATTTTTGGATTTCCAGCCTCTGTTTTCTGTTAACCTTTATTAAATCCACAACTAAATCACCTCTGCCTCCCTGCCGCTGCATTTTGGGTCATCTATCCACTACCAAATCCTGACACAATCAGACAGCTGCTTTAGCTAGAGTGCTGGGTTATCTTCCAGAAGTACACTGCTTACTAGCTGAGTGGATGATGCTGGACTAGCAAATACAAACGAAATTTAAAACTTACTTTAAAATGACCCATCTTCAGTAAGGTAAATAAATACTTATTAATTTAATACTCATTTAATACTGGTTTAGTACTCACCAATTGTCCATCTCCACATGACGGACCCTCCTCAACAGGTGCCAACGTTACCGCTGAGACTGCTGCTGATTGTGGGTTACTGCTGCTGTAGCCGCTGCCGCAGTGAAGAATTCAAATTCTGTCATTTTTGGTAACTTTGAAAGCGTTCCTCCTTCTTTGTTCTCTTTTTAGCACCGCTGGGGTATCTTCTTTTCATCTTTCTTTTCTTTCCACTCTTCTCTGCTCATCTCGTCTCTTCGCGCCGTCTGTTTGCAAATGGTTTGCTTCCGTGTGTCTGGACTTTTGTGAACATGTGCAACAAATGGACTGATCCAATGTGGTGGACACTGAGGGGCCCCCCCGAGACACACTTAATATAATAGGCATTCTAATGGCATTCTAGCGAAAGGAATTCTATCTAAAATATAATTAATGCACACAACTAAGTAATAGCTGTATTAACCATACATGTAAAAGGAGTGTTTTGGGGGCCCCCCTAGGAACTCGGGGGGCCCTAGGCAACTGACTATGTTTGCCTAATGGTAAGACCCCCCCTGATGCATTGATGACCTTTCTGGACAGATTTCCTGAGCTGAGCACCCAATGCTGAGTCAGACTATTATGGTAATGGACTAATAGAGATATACACAGAACAAAGGCTTGAAATGCATCCCCCAGAGGGTATATGAGAGAGCCTTCATCTTGAGAGATACTTATCTCTGAAAGGGGGCAATGACGACCACAGGTCAAAAGTTCCAGTCCAGTTCATTAGCGGTTGATAGAAAACTACTTAATCTAAACTAAGGGATATGATTCTCAGATAAAGCTATAATCTGGGCTGAGAAGACAGACCCTTTATCCTTTCTCTGTTAAAGGTTGGATATGTAGAATTCCAGATTACTAATAAAACATAAAATGCTAATGTAGATTAACAGAATAGAATTTCCCTCTAGAGTGGGGAAGCTGTAGTTGGGAAATGACATGCCAGGTAAAGCATGCACTCAAAAGTAGAAGTGTTAACACTGTGAGTAAGAATAAGAGACTATAGATTGAGCTTATTTATGCCATAAGAAAATTATAGGATACAGTTGTTAAGAATTTGCATAATCAGAATCATATAAAAGAGCAACTAAGTACAAAAATTTGATAAAATTTGCAGGTACATATATATTTGTGTTTAAAAAGGCCAACAGACTATTTGCAAGAAATCAAGAAGGAGGTGTTTCTTCAGTTCTTCCGGGCCCTTCTGCTATAAAGCCAAAAAAACACTTATTGTTTTGAGGCTCCAAAGGAATTTTCCGCCAGCCTTGCATCTTTTCTTGCTGGCTCTACATGGGGAATCCAGTATTCCAAATTTGTTGGGCTTTTCTGCCTTGAAGTGAGCTGCACATCCAAGATATCATCCCATCCCACCTTTGAGTTCAACCACTTGCACCCAGCATACGGCTCAGCTCCCGGTCCTGCTCGCTCACAGCCTTTGTGAGGGAGTCAGTTGCTGCCGACAGCCTGATCAATGCCCAAATAGCTGCTGACATCCTCTGTAATTTTAGACACATCAGATATCTTCCAAATCCAAACAGGAGAAATCCAAGGGTTAGGGAGTATCATAAAGCTGAAAATCCATACATCTTCGATAATCTCCACTGACAACATTGTGAAACACACAATTCTCCAGTCCTTGGTGTAACCCACAAAGTATGTCTCGGCTGGGCAGGAAGGGTCCCCTTTTACCTGTCTTCCAGTTGAAAAAATTTGATCAGTTGCATTGAGAGACCAGCTAATAAGATCCATTGTTTGAATTTGGGTGATATGAAGAGAGGGCTCAGAAAAGACAAGAAACAGCAAAGCAGAGATAGATCAGGGAGTTGCAGAGCAGCAGGAAAATGCCACCACCTCCTTCAAGAGTCGGAATAGAAAAAAGACATAATATAGATCAAATATAGACATAATAGTCTGATTAATCATTTCATAAGTGAATAGCTTAAATACAATCATTTTCAACTAAAGGGTAAATATTACTATTCTCAATAGAGATCCCTTTTGTTTTTATGTGTATAAATTCCTCAGATTATGCAGTAAGATGAATGCAGACCTTTAAATTGCAATAAGTTTCTGAAACATAAAAATGTTATGATATTGAAATACTTGATTTTTATGTTGTTATTCTATTCTATTCTATTCTATTCTATTCTATTCTATTCTATTCTATTCTATTCTATTCTATTCTATTCTATTCTATTCCAGCATATTTTCACTCAAATAAATAACACAAGCTGCAACCGCAGGTCTTTTGGCCTTAGCAGGTTCTCATCCTAATACACACATCAAGCTCACTGGTTGACATAATTAGAAGAAGCAGCAAGAAATTATGCCTGGCCAGCTTACTTGCCCTACAAACAGTGCATGGATGTCTGTGTGTGTGTGTCCTTTCCCATCAGTAGTATAGCTTTGGGCTGGTTTACATTTGCATAATGAAGTCAATAACACTAGCCTCCTGGGAGGAAGCATGGTGACATTATTACTAATTTAATAAGAAGTGTTGGGTATGTGTGTGTTTTCTTCCTTGCAGAGTGAGAAGAATAGACTGGCAAGGCAAAGTGTAGATAAAGAGCAAGAAAGACAGATGAGCAAAGTATGCAAAGAGATTCAAGTAATCAGTAAAGGAAAGGAAAGCGAGCAAGTTAATAAAAAAAGAATAAAGGGAACAAAACAGGCAAGATGGAAGGTTAAGGCTAAAGGCCCCAAAAGGTTGGGGTGAAGGGAGGATAGAAAGTTAGCACCTAAAGAAAGTGTAGAGGGAAAAGAGAACTAAAAAGGAAGCAAAGCTGAAAGGGTGAAGAGGTGAGACAGTAATGAAGGTGCAGAACCAGACACATGATGAATGGCTTTAGTGTTCTTTGCTTTTGTTTCAGCTACAAACTCATGGCCATCATGTGCTTTTTGGGTTAAGACCTCCAGCACGCTGCACTGTCATAATGACTTTATTTTAATGAAATACTTTATTAATATTTTGTTATGTATTGTTATTGCAATAAATAATTTTAACTCTTTTGACAAATTTGTTTAAATAAAAAAAAATTTAATTTACTGTGTTCTCAAAATGCAACCCATGTAAAAATGTAAGTAAATTATGTTTTGAAATCGTAGTTTGGAATATGTCCTGTGAAACGCTTTTATTTTAAAAAAGTCATCATGGTCTCCCTGAGTTTTGTTCTTTTTTTTGTCATAATTACAAAGTATTAAATTATGTTAATTTGTATTTTTAGAAAATGTAATTATGCTCTGATCATTGATTATTAACCCAACAGAGGCATGAGTCTACCACAGGTCAGATGCTAGAGTTAAGATGCCAGAGGTGTGGGAGGTTTAAAAAATATTAGAAACTGATAGTTAAAATGCAATTTGGACTTCACCACCAAGGTGGGAGAAACCTGCACAGCGCGTGGAAGAAGGTCAAGGGGAAATAATCTGTATGAGTTATCAGCCAGTTAAGATATAAAATGAATGTATATCAGATAGTGGACAACATCGGCAGCACTATTGGTCATTGTAAGGGTTAAAAAATAGACAAGCAAAATTACATGGCTACAACTGAATTTACTTCAACAAACTGGAATTATCGTTGCAGCACTGCTAGCTGCAACCAGAGTTTGGAAAATAAGTCAGAACTCTGAACTGGTAGCTGCAAAAGGAAAGTGAAATCAGATTGATTTCTATCCATCCCGCCATCCTCTGTTCATATTAAATCAGATGATGAAGCTAGATTCAGGAGAAACACTCCAGCATCTCTCTGCCTTTTAGGTTTTCCCTGGAAAATATTTAAATATAAGAGCCCTGGAGGAATCCTCATCGGATAGCCAGACCCCCTCAACTCACTCTTTTTAGATGCTGCTAGCCAGAGACTGTACTCTGCACCCTCTGTGGATGGCGAGCTAAACTAAGCCTCCACTTATCAGGGAAAGATCATTGCCACCACTGTATCCAAAATATCCTTATTTGAGTCATGACTCATATATTAAGAACATAGGTGACAATTAAAAGGTAACAAGAACGTAACTTTTTTTGCTCAGTTCATTTCTTTGCTCCTCCCCCAATCATACAGCTACTCATCATCCCAGATGCTGGCAAGCGTTGAGTCCCTCATCCCCCTCTATGCGCCCTTCATCTAAAGCAGTCCAGCTAAATGTTAACACCAGCTGCTGTCTATGTCTCCAATTATAGCCTCTACAGTGCAGGCTCCCAGGGAAAGACTGGGGGTCAGGTTACGCCACATGGACATACACACACAACGCCATTTACAATGGGTCCCAGGAACAGCTTCTGACAATGCTTTAAAACTCATGCAAAGTACTTATTCACATATTTATTTCTCAAATGGAACCTCTGCTTGACCCTCCTGGGTTATTGGATTATTAATGGCGTCTCGCTATGGATAAAATGTATGAGGGAAGGATGTATGAGGGTGGAAATTACTTAGAGGTTGTTTGATGCAGAAGTTGTAGTCATAGATGCATCTAGTTTAACTTTATAATCTAAATCACATCCTGCAGAAGAGCTTGTAAAGAAAACTTATATTTAGTTATTTGGCAATAAAAATCTTTGTTTTTCCTTGCCAGTCTCTACTGCTCTCCTTTCTTATTGACTTTCAGAGGGGGCGGGGACGATTCTCAGTGGGTTGACCTCCTCTCTGCTCCTTTGCATTCCTCCTCCCATTCGTCCTGTCCTCAGGATGCCAGTAAACTCCAAATTTCTGAACCTTTAACGTAATTTCTTGGATTTAAACTGCAAGAGTCCAGAGAAACATACCAAAACGGGCAGTACAGCAACTTTATTTCAAGCTATTTTTCATTTTCAGTTGGGGGGGCCATTTACAGTGTATTTTTAGACCTGCTGAGACTCAGCTTAGCACAACTGTTGCCTGCTTATCACTACCGGATACGAAGACCGCCTTCTCTCAGTCAAGTGGGACAAGGAGAACATTTTAAAAAGGAGTTTAATGCTGGTTTCCTTGGTAACGCTGCGTCTCAAGGACCTCTGAAGAACCAAAGGTTATCCGCAAACATTTGGAAAGTTTAAGAGTAAGGTGCTTAAAAAGTAATTTACTCCTGCCTGATATTTGCTGTACTTTTTATTTTGTTCTGTATAAAACAAGATGGCTTTCTAACATACTCTCTATGATTATTATTTAAAGTATGAAGAAAAGAAAATCTGCATTTTGTTGTCTTCTTCCCTATGCTTTCAATTATGGTATGTTGTTGTTTATTACTGATCAAATTTGACTTTTCTGGAGTGAGATTAAGAACCAGGGCTGGAATAATTATTATTATCAGATGAGTATTATTTTGTTTTATATCTAATGATGTCATAAGTTAATTTGTTCGACTTATTTTGTATTAGTATCAATACACAAAAGACTGTGTTATAAGCAAGTACTTGAACATTTCTTCTCTTTTGGCTTTTTACTAGATCATCAAACAATTTTAATTAGAGAAGATTATAATCTTCATTTGTAATAACCAGTCAAGAACCTTTAGATCACTGAGGGAGAGCTGTATCCCACTTTGCTTTAGAGAACTGTTTTCATTTAGCCCAATCTGAGGGGTTTTTAGGATAACTCACCTGTTCACCTTCCCATAAGATGTCACTCTGAAACCTTCCCTTTTTAAACCATTGAGGTTGTGCTTGGAGTCACCTGTTTCTGTTTGTTAAATAACAGACTCTTCTTCCTTTTTTTGCTTGTGATATCATAACACTAGCATAAAAAGCTGAAGGTTTTTTTATGGAAGCTAAAAAAAATGCTAAAATTTCACATAGCAGTATAGGAAAAAATGTTCTCCTTTGGTCTAGCTCCTATGGCTCAATCCAGTATCTCAAGGTATTTTCAGGGTCAGACCTTTGATTTCCCTGTAAGTGGTATTCTTAGCAAACAGAAAATCATAAATCCTCCCTTTTGAGTCCTTCTTTTTGTGAGACACCCACAGGTAAAGACCTTAAGCCCAAATAAGGCTATTTGCACCTTCCATAGTGGTGCACTTGCTGCTGCAGACAGTAGAACACCAGGCACAGGTCACCTACTGCGCTTTTTATTGTTTGGAAAAAAGTTGTGTTAAATATTATTGGAGTTTTCTATTACTTTTCAATACTAGAGAGCTAAATTAACGATTCTACTAATAAATGCTTTCAAGGCCGCTTATGTTAAAGAAAAAACATGTACAGGCTGGCTCAAATTAATGCAGCAGTACGGCAGATAATGATGGAACTTAAACATTGTGAAAAATAGAATTCTAACAGAGCCTGCAATGAGACAGGTTTTCACAACAGATTTTTTCTTCTTCCTCTATTTAATAAAACAGCTGTATTTCAGGCAGCGTTGTCTTTTACATTTGTTTGTAGTGATTTGAGATTACAAGGTGCACTATAAATAAAAACATGATATAAAATAAAGAAACAAACAGTTTTTTTAACAAGAACCTTTAAAATATATTTTACATTTAAAATTTTGAAAGAGAACTGTGCAAATATTACAAAGAAAAATAAAAATAAGATTCAAAGGAAAAACATTTTCTTTCTACCCTCCAAATATTCTTGGGACAGGCACATCGTTTAATTTTCGCAACATATCTGGTTCAAAGACATTGGCTGTGTCAGAATGTCCGAATGTCAGTCCTATAATGCTCTATGTTTACGCCATTTTAAATTAGTGTCCCAATGTCTAGTGGATGAAAATGCATTGGACTCAAAATTTTCCACAATGCACTTTGAATAGTGGCGTGGAACCATTTGTCACTACCCAATCCGTCCTGGCAGTACGATCCGTACCATCAGCTCATTTGCGCATGCTCAAGAAGATATTCATCCAGGTCGCCATAGATAATGTAATTATAGCACTAAAACTAATTATTTCTTTCCTTAAATTACTAAAGAATGCTAACACACATCTTCAAAAAAAATGTTTATGACAATTTGATGTGTTTTACATTTTCTCTGGTAAACTGCTTCTCTAAAGTCATCATCAGACATGCTCAGAGCAGTCTGGCAAAATATGATTAAACGATGTTTATCTGCATTCTAGTCGTTTCTTTCTTTAGTTCACGCTCTATATACCATAAGGTTTACATAAAAGGAAGAAATGGACTCAAACAGACTGCATTTATATTTAAACAGGGGGGTATGTAGATACTAGCTTTCCATTTTGATTAAAAAGATTCTGTCAATGTCCTACCCATATCCTACATAATGAGAAAATGATAACAAATTACTAACTAGCTTTGTTTTTTTATAGTTTTTTTTTAGGGTGTGAGTAAAGGCAGTACCTTTGTTATTATTGGATAACTATTATTTAATATTTGATTAACCAATAAATGCACTTAAACTGGATTTCTAAAATAATCTTAATAATATAATCAGTTTATCGGTGAATGATGAGTTCATATCAACAGTTAACATGTAATGGCGGCTTTTGCTCCTACGCAGCTCAGATAACCCAAGCTTGTGTTACCTTTCAGTTGCCCTTGAATGCCAAAAAATTACTCTGCGTCCACATTGTTCTAATTCTGTGAACTCCTGTGGCGTGAACAAGGCAACACCAGTTGGTGTCCATGACTGTGTGTGAAGAACAGCTCAGCATGTAACTGAAACATCAGGTGGACTGTGTCATTCACGAAGAGGACAGAAAATAGCTGGCCATGAATTTTTAATCTTAAAATATAAATAGTTTTATTGCATATGTGGAGATATGCATTGTGAAAAAAATTACTTCAGGACTTCTTTGTGACACACTGGTTTTAAGTCCATGTAGGGCTGTTCAATAGATCACCATTTCACCTGATTAATGCTCCGTTTTATCACATACACAACAAATCACACAAATTACTGTGGTTTTACACGTCAGTATTTGGCCATCTTGAATCAGAGGCATTCAGAAATACACATCAGAGTGTGTGGGAGTAAAAAGATGCTAAATTGATCTTGCAGTTCGTTAACTGAATGGAGCAAGGAAAAGGTCAGCCAAAAAAATCAAAGCACATTAGTTCTCTGCATTGTTACTAACAGATAGAGCTTTGCTGCAAAACCAAATAATGTTACATAGAGTTCTATGAGTACTTCTCATTAAATTGCCCTTAGCCTGGTTGTGTTACAATTCCTGAACAACCTTAAAAGGTAGCCGAGTTCCCATCAATACAACGATTGTTTTAATTTGTATGCTATGATACTGTAAGTTTATCGGTTACATCAGATATCTTTTCATACAACAAACCAGCTTTATGTTGCCTGTTGGTCAAAGAGAATGTCAGTTTGTGACACAGAGTATTAGCTTATGAGCTAAAAAAATAACCATATGTTTTGTTTCTTAATTGCATTAACAGTAATAGCTGTTTGTTTCAAGATTAACAAAATAAAGTATGGAAATCATTTTTGAAGAGAATTTAATTGGATGACTAACATATAAGCAGCATCCCCACACTAATTACCATCAATGATTTTAAAGCAGACAAAATGAAAATATCATCCTGTCTGTTTAAATCAACATTATGCTACCCAACACTTAAGGGACTATATCTGTCTGTCTGTCTGTCTGTCTGTCTGTCTGTCTGTCTGTCTGTCTGTCTGTCTGTCTGTCTGTCTTTGAGCTTCAGGAAGTCAATTGAACTTTTTGGTTGGTCTGAGGAGAGAAAGCAAGCTGATCAGGAAAGAGTTGTTTGATGGCTGATTGATTTGCTTACTTGAGAGATGAAGGGGAGGTAGCATGGATCTGTAGGGGTTTGATTCAGCGGGCTTTGCAGACTGAACCACAGAGGTCCAGAGAAAATGTGAGTGAAATCAGAGAGCATTGGTAAATGCAAGAGATGAGGTGCTGGAGAGCGGACAGGCAGGTAATAAAGACTGAGAACCGCTGCACACAGATAAGACCTTTTGATGAAGATTGGAGACAGACTTTGGTTCACTGGTTGTCTGGAACAGTAGCATAGTCCACATTAAAAGAGATACACAATAAGACAAATATACCAGGAAATGATCTCAGGTGTGAAGCAACACGGGTTGGACCAGCTTCTAGCCTAGATGCTCTATGTGATAGTAGTTCACCCATAGCAGAAAACCCCCCTACATTACTTCCTCTTCAAGGACTGCCAGAAGAGGAAGGGTGAGAAGCCCAAAAGTCCCAAACAAGTCCAAAATCCAAAATAAAAGAACAAGGGATCCAAAACCATTCCTCAGGTCCATAATCCTCCCAACCGACCAGATACTGAAAACCCCCCTTCTCTGTAAAGAACATCTAAAATCCTTTGCACAGTAAAGACCGGGGGCCCTTTAATGTTTTGGATGGGTGAAGGGGAATGGAAGGAGGGCAAAGAGAACTAGACAGGACAAGCTTGATCAGAGAGATGTGAAAAAAAGGATGAATCTTTAAAAAATGATCTGGCAGCTTGAGGCGTACGGCAGAGCAACTGAGCACTGCCTGGATAATAAATGGACCAATGAATCTGGGAGATAGTTTGAGATTAGAGGCCTTAAGGTTGATGTCACAATTTGATAGCCAAACCTTTTGTTTAGGTGAGTACTGGTAAGCGGGAATCCTCCGATCGGCCATACATTGACTTGTCTCCAGTTCAAGGCAGGTCAGGTTCCAGACCCTCTGCGGCATCGAATGAGATGTTTTACAGAGTTAACTGCAATGACCTGATTGGATTGATGGAAACAGGGGAAGGTTGGTATCCTAGAGAGGACTCAAATGGAGACAGAGAAGTAGCAGAGGAAGTGTCAGTTTGTGCAAATTCAATTCAAGGCAACTGACTAGTCTATGATGACCAACTGAGGCAACGGAGGGATGCCTCCAGCTCCTCATGTGTCTGGATTGATCATTTATTTGGGGATGAAAACCTGAACTGAGAGCAGTCTTGGTACAAAACTTCTTCCAGACCCGGGAGATAAAATCCGACAGGTTTTGACAGGGTTTCCATGAGGGTGAAAAAAATGCTTAGTCAGTGAATGAGGAAGGATCTAATGGAAGCAGAAACATACACCTGGTTCGGAGGTCCAGTGTCAGGGTCCGGTTTGGACCCCTGAGCCCTCCGGAACTGGATCCTTTATTTCCCACAATGAGGTCCCCTTAAAGCAGGAAGGTTAAGATGTCAGGGTTCCTGGTCATTGGAGATTTGCCCATACAGGGTCTGGGGTTTGGTGTTTTTAGCGCATTGACAGTAAGAGAACACAATGTTAATATGGGAAAACAACAGAGACCAATATGATTGTCTATGTTTCAGAAGGTTTGCTTCTTGGAGAAAGGCCAAATTCAAATGTCAGGATGTTCAGCTCCCTCCAACCAGTGAAACCCCTCTTCAAAAGTCTTTTTATGGCTTAGGGCTTTCTATTACTCACATTGCATTTTCGTTCTGCTTTAGACAAATCACAGGAAAAGAAGACACATGGATGAAGTTTATAATCGTCAGAGGAAATTTGAGAAAGGACTGCACCCACCCATAAATCAGAGGCATCAACTTCAAGGACAAACTGTTTCTCTTGATCTGGCTAAATCAGAATTATTAAATCAGCATTAGCAAACTTTTTCTTGAGCTCTGAAGAAGCCATTCCAGCTTCAGGTGACAAAATGAAAGGTCATTTGTAGAAGGTAAGGCTATTGGGGAGTTGAGTAAATTGAATTTAGTTTTAATTAATCTGCGGTAGAAGCTGGAGAATCCTGAATAACGTAGCTCCTTGCGAGTTCAGGGATTAGGCTAATTAAAAATGGCTTGAACCTTCTCTGGTACAAGCCATGCAGGGGCAACAAATCATACCAGGGCAACAAATACCACTCAGGGCAACATGTAGGGGTCCCTGAGGACCAGGGTTGGGAACCACTGCCCTAAAACAATGGGAGATTGGGTAAAGAAAAGAAAAAATTATTTCTTTAATTTAATTGCCATAAACGAGAAGTTTTACTGGTTCCGTTCGAATCGTGGTTACATGCAGAGGTTTCCATCTACAGCTGAGACATGAAGTGGTTCAGGTAGAACAACAGGAAGAAGTAATAGTTCAACTAAATTGTTATCAATACAGCTTTGTTCACAACCAGAATCGATTAAAGCAAAAGAGGGAAATGGTTGATTCAGTGGGAGAGAGCAGGGTAATGTCATGCGGAAGGATCTGTCCTTAGAACTGCTCATTTGTCCCTTCCTTACCAGTAGCCCCACCAGTTTAGTTGCTTTGGGCAGGAAGAAATCAAATACCACTCTCACCGCAGTACAGTCAGGGTCCAGTTTTATCCAACATTTCCGTTGCTCAGGTGACAATCTGCATTGGTTCCTCTAGATCTGGCCAGGTAGAGTCAGAAGTTTGTGAAGGATCTTGATGATGAGATTGGGGAAGAGGTTAATTATTTTCTTGTTTTGCCTTAGTCCTCTCTCGAAATATTTTATCAAAGCAGATAGCCAGGGAGATTAGCTCCTCCCTGCATGCTAGTTTATCCCTAATTCTTTCTTCCAAAGCTTGAACAAAAGCTCCCTTTAAAGCTTTAGGGTGAAGAGGCTGATAGAGGTCGAAACTCGATGGCTAAGTCTGATACTGGCTGGTTACCTTGTTTTAAATTCCTCGTCATACAGGAAATATCAGAAAATTGGTCAGTATATCCAAATGTCGGTTTCTAATCTTGCTTCAGCCTACTGCAGGGCTCGACCTCTCCATCACAGTGACCTCAGTGTCACTCTTCTTCCTGCTTTCTTCCTGTTGGTCTTTTTAAAATAGTTATTGTAAAGATTTGTTGTTGTTTTTTTCTTGTCATATTTGTGGGATTTTTTCTTCTGCCATAGCTATTTAGGTGAACCTAAGTAAATCTTTTTCTCTGCTTTTGAGTGTACAAGCTATAGAATCAAGGATAATGTGGCTAATTTACCCAGGCAGATAAAGACTGCATGGATAAATCCAAAAACTAAAAGCACAGAACCAGCTGTTTTGATCTTTTTCATAATGTAGGTCTATCACCTGCCTCCCCTCATACAAAGTAATCTCCTGATTCTCTAAATGAGACAGGTATAACTAACAATTTCACTGGACCTTCAGAGAAAAGCCCTTACGCATTTGACAGAGTAATTATCTCTTTATAAATGTGGATGTAGACTACAAGAGTCAAAACAGGGAAACAGAAAAATAAATGAAGTCAAACAACCCAACACTTGCACATAATCATGTTATCGGAGCTTAGCCCCTCTGCCACAGGATAATGAAAAGTTTCTTTGGAGCAGTATTTCATCTCATTGGGTTGATGTAATCTGTCTTCTCTCTCATTATTCCCTCTCACTCTGATTCATCTTGCCTCCTCATATCTCTCACACTCACCCTGGGTAAACCGAACATATTCTAATGAGTCACCATCTTCTTCATGAATAAACACCTTCTGTGTGTAGGCTTATTAATCATAGAGTTTATATTTCTGTTTGCACGGAGTAAAGTTGCACAATTTCGGCTTCAGCTGCATGAATTTATCGTGGGAAGATGCTCGTGTTATGTGATATAGTCTGCTTATTTTCCAGTAACATCATTGGATATCTTTATAAAGACTTTAGAGCACAACATTGGTTTGATTAATCTATTTGCTGTTTTGGAACAACCATATTCTAATGGTATAAACTCATTTTTTTCCAGTGTAGTCAGTGAAACAATAACTGATTTATTTGGAGTACTTTGTTTTTGAAAAAGATGCGATCTGTAAATCACTGATCTTTTCTTCTTACACTTCATTTTCTTGCACATTTGGATTATGTCACAATTGCTTAGGAACCAAAGAGGCAATAAAGAGACAGAATCTTCTTCCTACACATCTAACTCTGATCTAGTCGTCAGATAAGCCAGCCTGTCATGAACTTTCTGGACATGCTGAAAAAAGTTGCTTCTACTCTCACATGCAATGTGTACAGAATGCATAAACCATTGCCACACAATCAAAGCAACTAGAAAACATACTTAGGTCGAATATGCACTCTTATTCTGCAAACTTCCAGTTCCTAGTTAATTCAAATTTTATTTTTTATTATTTGAATTATTCAGTCTCTTAAAAATCAAGAGCTTAAAAAAGATTAACTACTTTTTGATTAATTCAACAAAGTATAATATGTTCACTCATAGACCCCCCTCTGTGAGCAGAGGGGGGTCTATGAGTGCCCAAATTATAACTTTGTTGAATTAATCTATGAGTCTATGGGCACTCCTATGGTCTATGAGTGACCATATTTTCTCACAGAAAAATCTTTGAATATATAGATAAAAAAGAGGAGACAGAGACTCTACAGCAAAAGTCAAATATGTTATTCAAACTTTTTAATAGTTTTATTGAACTAAAATCGAAATGCAGAAGAGAGGACAGCAAAGTTTTTTAAAACTTTTGATGTAATAAAAGAGGATTTTTTTTATTACCCATATTTATTTTGCTAGTTATCAAAAGGCTCACCTGCAACTATTGATGTCACCTGAAGCATGGGATGATAATATTCACTGAGCAACGGAAATAATTTTCAGTGTTAGTAGAAGGAATACCTTATATACTGCTTTTTCTAGAGAATATATCAAACTAGTTTGAGCAGCACACTTTAGAAAACCATTCAGTTTAATCAAAGTTCCAGTAAAAAAGTTTCTGCTGTTCAAAAAAATGTCATTTCTCAAAATGTTGATGTTTCTTTAACTCTACAATTAAAACCATATATTTAAACGGACAGTACAAAAGACATTTTTTTTTTCTTATTGTCTGTTATTTATCGGGGTGCAGTGTGTTTAAAATGTTTCTCAAACTTAATGCCAAACTGTGCTTCAGTTTAACTCAAAGCCATAATATAATCAACTTAATGTTTGGTTTTTATTGTTTATAAGTCTTTATTACCTTCCTAAGGCTGGTAGAATACGATTCTGTAAAATTATTTTGTTTTCCTCTTTCTGTTCCCAGCACTCTTCTACAATGAGCGGTCAGGACAGTGGTGGAGAGGCTGGCCCTTCATCTCAGTCCAATCAGAGGACGGTTTTGGATGATATCATTTTAACCTTTACCTCACCCATGGCCTGGCTGCTGGTTGTGGCTCTGATCCTCACATGGTCAGGAGTGGCCATTGTGCTGTTTGATCTGCTTGATTACAAGACTCTAGCAGGTAAAAGTTATTCATTTCAATACACATTATTATCCTATAGAATACACTTTCTATTTAACGCTTTTAGATAATTGTTATAATTTCATAAAAATGAGATTATAATTTGGTATTAAGATTTTGTAGCACCTAATGACAACCTTCATTTTCTCACCCATTATACATTCCTTGCATCTCAGTCATAAATTCATTCTTTGCTTATAAAGCTCTGAGACATTTTTGAAGACGACTTCAAAAGTGGACATGCTCTCAGGCTGGTCGTCATTTTCAGCATTTAGAATTCACCTCCATGTAATCAGAACAGCTCATCAGCTTTAACTTCAAAGCTACTTTAACTGTTGTTGGTTAAAGCGAGGAAATCCAAGCATTTTCCTCTAATTTGACATAGAAATCCATTAAAAAAGACACATGTCCCCGTTTTTCTCAAGCTCAAATGTTTAGTTCTATGTTAACTTTAATTAGCCTTTTTGTTTTGCAATTAATGCAACAGATCAGTAGTTTTTTGAATGATGAGGCTATCTCCATTTACTTTCTCTTCCCTTTAAATAGCTGAGTCACATACTGGTGGTGATTCAAAGGGTAGCTTATGGTTAGTGCACAGTGCCTAAAGTCAGGCCAGTTGCTTAAAGCAGTCTACACCTCTTCTGCTGCAGAAAATGGGTGTATCATTTTCCCCTCACATATCTTGACTTCATTTTACAGCTTAATTGTATTGAGTAATCTCGTTTGGTTTTCTGTGATCCCCTTTAATTACTTTATTGCCATGAGATAATGGGATAATGAATTTCACTGATCTTACAGCTATGTTGGTGATAGATTGAAGCGAATGTAACGGCTAAGATCTTTTCTTTTAAAGCCTTTAATTGTACCCGTTGGCTCCATGTTCAGACTCACAACCCTTTTCAGTCAGCTACTACAGTACAGCCATGGACGACAAAAATCAAAGAGATGTGTAAGAATATGTCATCTGTGGTGAATGGGGGTGTTTTACTCAAATGAATGCTCTACCCTAGTGCGTTACTGCCTTAAACAAGTATTATGGCCACAGTAGCCACTGTGTGTCAAAAAGCTGCGACAGTGCATGTGACCATTTCGTCTGAAGTAAAGGGAAGTCGCTACAAGCTGGTATTTACCGTGACAAAAAAAGTTTTCACTGTGGCTTTCAATTCTACTAAACTGGGAAATCTACAATTCTGCACCAACAAGATTGGGATCTATTGTTGTGCTTTCTATGGTAGCAAGCAACAATGTCTAATTAAACCAGATAGAAAAAAAATATTTGCTTTATACTGACTTAGACAGTACAGTTTACTCTCTTCAAGGAGAAACCTGAGAACTTCAGCGTCCCTTTAGAAATATTTCTGTTAAGGTAGGATGGAGGTTGGTTGAGGACCTAAAGGCAGAGATGAGGAGGCAGGGATATGTTTTGCTGATTTAATGAAGGTACAAAAAGGCAGCAGAAGCAAAATCCAAGACAGAAATACAGAAAACCAAAAACCAACAGACACCAGGGGAAAACACTCATGAGGAGCAAAGTAACAGTGAGAAACCAGCACTGAGGAACTGTACAGGTGGTGTATATATGGGAGACAGAACAAAGACTGGGAGCTAGCAGGGAGCAGCAGACATAAATAACTTTAAACTCCAAAAGAAGTTCAAAAAGAAACTCAAAAAGCACGGGGGAACCATAATAATTTCTCATTCATTAGCTCCTTCCATCTAAAGAAGGTGTGCTTGATGTTTACCCTCGTTTTTTGATGTCTCCAGTTTTGTTGTCTTTTAAGTTTACTTTTTCGCTTTCCTGGGGATGGTGAACATAACAGGCTGCTGCATATGTGTGGTCCTGCATTGGTCT
Organism: Cyprinodon variegatus; assembly: GCF_000732505.1. NCBI lineage: Eukaryota > Metazoa > Chordata > Actinopteri > Cyprinodontiformes > Cyprinodontidae > Cyprinodon > Cyprinodon variegatus. The sequence goes on from NW_015151191.1 coordinate 336,223, forward strand.
GCAGTAGTGCAGATTTTCAGTTGTTGGGTCAGCATCTCCAAAGGATCTTCACCTGCTCCTCACAATTATACTGAACTGCCAGTAAAAGGAAAAAGGTTGCTAACACTAGTGCTATTTTATCCCTCACCGGTGTCTGTACTTTCAAGATGGCAGACTGTCATGCTCCTTTGAAAATGGGTGATCGGGTTTATGTATAGAATAATATAAAATTCTTTGCTTATTAAAATGTATTGGATTATTAGTAGAGGAAATAATTATACATAAATAATGTGCTATATTTTTACGTGATATATATATAATGGTAGTGTACCTGCTTACTGTTCATCTAACATCCCAGTTTATGTGATATAGAATTAACCAATTGTGCTGAAACATGTTAGGGACGGTATCATGCTATAGGAATGCATAGTTCTAGCAGTAACATTGAAGCCTATCACAGTTTATTGGAAGACCTTTGGAATTTTTAACAAGTCTTAAAAAAATGGACCTTGAGAAACAGCAAAGAAAAAACAACAATACTTATTCTTTAAAGATACGAAGCACATAGAGAAAGGACACATGCAGCTGTAAGAGCAGCATAAGGTCGCTCTCAGAAGTATTAAAGTAAAGGGCTTTAAATACGGTATGATTTGCCTTTCACTTTAAAATTATGAGCTACTTTAGTGTATACACCCTCCTCCCTACACACACTCACAAAACAAACATACAAGAGGATTTTATTATTATGAAGGGTTACTAAACAAGTAAGCACTTACTGTAGACTTTAGAATCAAGTCTTGGAACATTCTTTTTATCATAAAATCTACAAAGCAGGTCTATTTTTGTTTTTTCTTAGTCGTTTGAACTTTTTAGTTTAAGATGAAGAAACCTAGACAAAATTTCACCAAGTTAGACTTGTTCTTCTAAATTTGTGTGAAAACACCCAGACTACTTCTACACTCACCGGCCACTTTATTAGGTACACCTGTCCA
>NW_015151191.1:338383-368284 GCF_000732505.1 Cyprinodon variegatus
CGGCAACTGTGTGATGCCATCATGTCAATGTGGACCAAACTCCCTGAGGAATGCTTCCAGCACCTTGTTGAATCTATGCCATGAAGAATTGAGGCAGTTCTGAAGGCAAAAGGGGGTCCAACCCGTTACTAGCATGGGATACCTAATAAAGTGGCCAGTGAGTGTATATCATTATTGAATCCTTAAGCCTATATTTGTGATGAAAATGACCAGACAAATACACAAGATTTTTTTTAATTTGAAACAAGAAAACATATGCATTATAATAAATACAAAGTTGCATTGCTTTATCGTCCATGTCTAAAGTCAAAGAATATTATCTACCAGTAAACGCAGAAAAGAAAATTCATTTTGTCTGCAAAAAGAGTGTATTAATGGCCTGAGATGTTCTACGTTTGTACCCTTAGAAAGCTTATTGCAAGTTTTCTTACCCTTGCAATAGTATCTATCTGACTTTATTCATAAGGCAAAAAAACGTTTCTGGTTAGTCCTACATATAAATTTAAAAGGACAGTCATTATCTTGTCAGAGTTCTCTAGATGTTCACATATCAACCTGAGAGAAATGATGCAGCTCATCATCTGCTGCATCATTCATATTTCTCCTTTCCCAACACTTCATATGTCCGTTTACCTGGATTTCCTTCAATGGAAGGATACTCCTGTCTCACATATTCAACAAACCCATCTTTAACTCAATTCTTCACTCTTTTTTTTCTTTGATCCTCCACCCAACCACACCCTCTTCATCCTCATGTTGTCAATTCCCTGTCATCCCATCCAAAGACTATACATCATACTGTGACGACCCCGTGTGTTTATCACCTGGTAAACCAACAACTAAACCACTCTTTGATTGCACTGCCTGCTTGTAGAGTGATACATGCATGGATAACACAGTTTTGAGTCGGATGTGCTGATCTATGTTTTGGATGTTTTCTGGTACTTTGCCTTGATTTCCTCCTTTTAGAGTGTAAATCAACACTGATTCAGCTTGAATCACCTGATGTGCCCCAAGGTAAAAATAACTTTCTTCCACCAGCCATCAATGTGTTATTTGGGCTCCTTTATATTGCTGCTGTAAATGACCATGAATTGGACTGCAAGAGTAAGCCATCTTGCAGACAGAAAGATAAGGATTTGAATCAAGATTCCTCTTGCCACATGCCAATTTGCCTCTGGGCAAGACACTCACTTCAAATTGCCTATTGATCTGCATATCCATGCACAAATCTATTTGCCTTTTCTGAGTTTAAACAATCTCGTATATGTCTTGTGTAAAACACTTTCAGGAAACACAAAAAAACGCCTTATAAATGCAGTCAATTTGTAATAGCGAATTCAATAGTCCTTGAGAGATAAATGGAGGGGAACTTAAATGCAGATCAAATTTAAAGATTACAGCTTTTTAAACTGTTAGCAGTTTTATATCTGTTATTCTTACATCTGTGTGCCAAAATGAGATGAAAACTATTCCATTCAGTTTATAGATTATTGCAGTTTAAGATAAAAACGCACAGTAAGAACGCAGATCTTTCTTAATTAAACCATTAATTTGTTTTCACCCCCACCTCCCACCCACCCTTAAAATAACTTTTGCTGTAATTGTGCAGAATTTTACATTCCACAGACAACAAAATGTATCCTCTGGCAGAAAGCCTGCTGTAAAGTCTATCCAAACAATTTCAACAGTTTACCCAATGCAAATAAAATTGCATTAAATAAATTCTAGTTATATGATGGTAGAAGACTATAGTTTGCTGTTTTATATTGAAGGCCTTGCTGCTCCTAGGAAATAGTGCTAACAACCTTAAATTGCGCTGCTCGCAAAGTGAATGCAAGATAATGATACATATTCTCAAAGTAGCTTTATGCAAATGTTAAGAATGCATCACAGTTTTTAATCATTTAATTTGATAATACCAATAAAAGCTGATTCTGGTTCTTTTTTTTTTTAAAGAACTATAAAAAAAAACATAAACGCATTCGTCATAATGACCCATTACAATGCCCCCTAACTTGGCCTTATGTCCAGTCAACCACAATCCCTTAATGACTACACTTTGACATTTGTACCTGCCTTTTGTTATTTTGTTAGTTGAACATGATGGCAAAGATCATGTGAAAAGAAAACAGCAGAGTTGGTTTTAAAGAAATACTTTGAGAAGTGATCTTTTATCACAGTGTAGATCATTTATATGAGAAGGACAGCATTGTATTAATATTACTGTGTTAATATTCTACTGAAATATCCCCTGTTCTTTGCCATTTTCATTGTCTTCCCTGCAAATAAGAGAGTGTATAAACCCAAACATTATTGCCCGCGAGGAGGCTGTGGTGAAAACTGTTTATCTCACAGCAGAGTTTGACCTTTCAGCTGATGTAGAAGCCTTATTTACTGTATATATAGGGACGGATGCTTTTACATAAGGCCATAGTGCTTCACAAATACAGGCATGTTAGAGAAATTATACAGTTGGTCAGTTCAAATGTTGTCAGCAAAGCCAGTGCTACTAAACAGCAGTCTCTGTGTTAAATCTAAGGGAATGTAGATCCTTGTGTTTCCTGAGATTTCCTAAAAGATGCTTTTCCTAAACCAGCATGGACTCTGTTCAGCCTTCATGTTATCTGGTTTAAATCATGCTCTCTCTTACGCTCTCAAAGTCAAAACTGTTGAATTCTAGACAACCTGACTCATCTCTACTTTATGTTAATCAGAATAAATTCATTTAAAACCTGTTGCAGATGCACACTTAAAACCTTTAGCAAACAAATTAAATGTAACCAGGATTAAGGTTTTTAAAGAGCTTTTCATGAACATCTGTTTGTCTCTTTCAGTACATGTGTAATTCACCCATAATAATATTCGTTTTTGGAGTGGTACAAATTGCTAAAGATATTTTCAAATTATTATTTCTGACATTACAGGAAAACACTAAGAGAACCAAACACGCTCAGGATAAAACAGATAGGAAGGTACTTACTCCACTGTTTCAGAATTACTTTATAAGGACCTTACTGTACTTTGGGTGACGAAATTCTTTTAGTAAATTACTTGTTGTTTCACAATGTGCAATATACAATATATTTGCAATTCCCCATATTTTCAAAATATCACTTTTATAAATGTTTTTACTTTCTATTTTTTAAGGTTAGTTTTGTTTAAATCGTAATAATTTTATTTGCAAAGTATGCTGCTGCTTTGTGCCTGCAATCTAAAAGACAAGATCAGTTTTAGTACAATGTATATGCTTAAATAAAAACTAACTTCCTGTTCAGAAAATTGAAAAAAAAAAAAAAAAAAAAGATCTCTGATGCATGTTACTCTAATTAAAAAGTTAATGAGAGATTGCCTTATATCTGTGCAGACAATGTCAGAGGCAGAAGACCAGGTAAAATGCTTACATTTTTCTTTGCATGTGTGTTGTTGCTTTTTTTTTTTTTTTTTTGCTGTGGTGTTCTCCGGCATTTATTTTTTTGAAAACTTGCATATGAGTTTTTTTTTTTTCCAACTCAAAAAGAATATTCTATGGTCTTTCCATACTTCTCTCTCTTTTTATAGTGTACTTTGTTCTTTCCTTCTCTTCAGAACCAGCGTTCATCATCAAATTGGTTTGTTATTGTTTTTAATGGCATGTTGGTGTCTCTTGCTCAGGTCTCCCCCCTCCTGCTGCCATCGCAAAAAGAGGTATAAAGGCTAGAGGTAGGCTAAAACATGGAGCATTCACTTATCATTGCCAAACTCTAATAATGAGTACAAGTCAATCTCAGACATCTGTCATGAAAAATGAGTCTGAGTTTCATAATTATTCCACTCATTGTGGCATATTTGAAAACTAGGAAGAAGTAACAGAAATATACTCACATATGCATTAATAAAAAAGTTTGAGAGAGGAATTGTTGTATATGACAGCCATCTTCATCTGAAATCATGATGTTTCTCAAACCCTAAATAAAACCTTTAAATATGGCATGAACCAAGTGGTCATGTTGCTAGAGGTTTCCTTCACACCAGAGTAAGACTGCTCTATAGTATGAAACACGAATGTTCTCTATTGGGTCTCAGTAACATCCTCTAGGTACATCTACAACAAAGGGAAGAAAGAATAACTTGAAGAAGAAGAAGCAGGTTGATCTCATGCCAAGACAATAACTTCACAACACCAACAGGGGGTTTGCACGCCTCCAGTGATTTATATTCCATCCTGTTCTGGATTCAACCAAAGAATGTCTCACAAAGCAGCGGAAATCAAAAATCAGTACGACTGATTGCACAAAGGGACAATGCCTCCAAATGGAGAGTTGCTTAAAGAGACTGAAGGAAGTCAGTTACACTTTATATCTTGCAAAATGCATGTCGGCTGTCAAAAAGAAACTTATATTTTGCAAAGAGAGGAGAAGGAGAGGGAAAAGCATGAACAGCACTAGGGTTTAGGGTATATTTCTAAAAAGGTTTTTGCCCAACTCATAAAAAAAAGGACTTATAGTGTAAGTGTGATGAGCTAATTATAATCAGAGGTGGAATATATGATTTTATGTGTAAGATCTTTCTGATCATACTAACATATCAGTTCTAAAGGATGCAGTACACACAAAACATCACATATTTAAAGGGAAATTCTTCCTTCATGAGGATATAACCGAATGCAGAGGTGCTTAAAGTGGTGGTAAGATTGTGATAGATGGTTGTAATTAAGATCTGCTGCAAACTAGTAACATTTTAAGAGTCTTAAGGGTCTTAAATAGCGTAATGCAGTCAAAAGGAATTATGGAAATATAGATAGAAGTATCCAAGTAAACTGAAAAATAGCGCTTGTAATGTAGTGTCATACACACAACTCTTATTTAAGAAATGAAGAAATAATAGAGTAATCTGTCTGCTTTTAAGGAAACCAGCTTTCATTTTGGATTTATTTTTTTCTGAGCACTAAATGAAAAAAGTCCAAAATAAAGTGAAGTTCTTTCAAAAGCAAGTGATAGTGTCCTTAATGAGAGCTTCTTAGATGTAAAAACACATTAATATTTTATAATAAATTAACTTGCAGCTGTAAAAAAAAGTATTACGAATTATTTATGTTATTCTTATTTTTTTAGCTGCTCTTCGTTCACTAAAACCAAGCTCTGCCGGAGTCCATGGTGATATCGCTCCTCATGAGAGCTCTGATTGGATGGAGATGATATGGTCCTTTGCAGCAAGTTTAGTCGCTCCCGAAGAGGAAGAGGAAGGTATTCACCAGCTAACTGAAACCTTCACATGTAAGAAACATCCCCTCAAACTAATTTACTTCCAAATAATGGAAATTACTTATTAATGACCTTATTCTCATCCCTAATGGTATTTTATTAAGCTCATACATTCTCACACTCATAATTACATGTCTGCTGGGGTTGGAGTTGGAATGAATATAAATATGAAGGTTATAACTCAATTTAACACGGAGATGATCAGCTGTAAATATCCTGATTCATTAATATAAAGGTATTAGGTCTGGTTCTTCGAAAAATTTTACTAATTAACTTATAGCATGCAGAAGAGAAAGAGGTTAAATATTTTAAGGAAAAAACTGACTTTATTCAGAGATGAATATATTTCAGACCAAAAATAAACCTGATTCTTTATGTATTCCGTTTATGATTTTTTTTAATGTCACATTTTTGCATTTTGAAGGGAAATATATTCATGAGAATTCATAGGAGTTAAAAGCACTGGACTGATTGCGTTACATACATTATTAATGTTTTGTTTTGTTTTTTTCATTGTGTTTTGTAGCTTTCAGCTCAGAGGAACTTTGAGGGAAATGAGGTGGAAAAAATACAAGAAACCAAAAGAAATATGTGGAAACTGGAAGGAGATGGAGCAGAATTATTTGCATCATATCAAAGCTTTTATTTTATTTTCTGTTTACCCTTAGCTGTACTCTGATCATTAAAGACTTCAGTTAAAATATTGTCCTTGTTTCCTTGTGATTTAGAAAAGTAATATTGGTTGCTTTTTATCTGTGCTTTTCATGGCTTATCAGATTTTCGCTTTTGTGCAACTTTAATAAACTAAATCCACAGCTCAAGCATACAGCATATATATATATATATATATATATATATATATATATATATATATATATATATATATATATATATATATTTATTTATTTATTTTTTTAACATACACACAGATCATGGACTTTCTTTTATCCATCATGCATCGTGTCCTCTTAAAGGGGTATAATTATTACAGAAATGTATGAAATAGAAATAAAAATAAAAAGAAAGTAGTTTGAGCACATATTTTGTCATAAACTAACTCAATAATAAATCAAATAAACGCTTGCCCAATATGATAATTATGCCCATCAGTTTTAACTTTATCATGTTCTACACTACTCTATTTATAGGGCTCTACATAAAGCAGCTTATATTTATTTTTATTTAAAAATCTAATTAAAAACCCTTACATTTATACAGATTGTAGCTTTTGAAAATGCAGTTTATCTCTTAATTTAAAAAACTGAAACTAAACACATGGGCATCATTTTAGGTGGTTCAGGCTTGTTGTTGTAAAAATATAGACACACTGATAAGCATAGTGGCAATATAAAATTGCAACCAATGTTTTACCTTCCTCCCCTTTGCCCCTTTCACACTACATCTATCTGCACAGCAGGGGGCTTAAGTTGAATTTGACCTTTGGCTAAACCGTTCCCATATCGACTTTAGGCACATTGAGAAGAAACAGAAAAAAATGCTTGCATGGAAAACAGCCTGGCCTCCATAGTGGATCCCCACAGAGAAAGTTACAGTAAGCATGCTAGGATAATTGGCACAAAAATGCCCTCTAAAAATGCAATAAAAATAAAAGCAGAAAGTCCATAGGTAATGAATGTACTGCCTGATGCTTTTTGGGGGATTTATTTATTATCTTTACAGTTTGGCAGGCTGCGCCTAAAAGCTGCAGTCCACGTTTATTTTTTTGCCACCTCTTAGGTGTAGGCAGATTTCAGTCACTTATTTTCATTCTTCTTTTTTTCTTTTAGTAAGGAATAATTTAACAAGCCCTAATATAGCAATCTGAAAAACAACATTTGTTCTGGTTAATGAAGCATTTTAACTCAGAATTATCACATCAAATCTTTAAAACGATGTTTTATTCATTCTAAGTAAGCTGTGAAAAAATGCCTGATCTGACTAACTAATCCTTGTTATGAAGGTCATGTTATTTCATTTTTGAGGATTTTTTTAAATTAAGAGTTGAGTGCAAAATTTTGAGTTCATTTTGAATTCTTTTTTTATAAATATGCATAAAAATCCTTCAGCAGATTCCAGGGGAACCTTGTGTTTTTGTCTGTAACCATCAATAAGCTTTTTGCATGATTTGGCTGGATATTTTGAGCACTGTTCTTAGTTGAAATACCAGAGTTTATTAAAAGTTAAAGTTTCCTGGTATGGTTGGAACCGTGGGACAATTTCCAAAGCTGAAGGTTGGGCTGCATGTAGCATCCTACTACCAGTATTGATTAATGTCTGCGATCATCTGAGGTAGCAGCCAGCTGTTTCCATGTTTCAATCAGAAAGCTGTGGATCTAAGGTGAGTTAAATTTTTTCCCCACCTTTTGTAAAGAGCAGGTTGTGAAGCATGATGCCAACAACACCATGCCTGACAATTTCAACAGTGACCACTGGTTGGAAATCCTCACTATGAGAAATATCCTTTTCATTGTGAAAGAGTTTCATTGTAAATGTCATAATAGGTTTCTGGATGCTAGCCCATATGCAGATCACAACTGAGGCAGGGAAAAAGTTCAAAGGTTTAATAAAGAAGAGGTGCAAAAACAGGTCATGGGGGGGTGATCAGGTCCAGGGCTGGTTACGGCTGGGTTACTGTCCTGGAGCTTGAGCTGAGCAGCAGAGGGGAAGAAAACCAGGAGGGTTCAGAGGCTAACGGCAGGCTGAGGGCTTGGTGGAGGCTGAGCTTGGTTAGAGCTTGTAGATCTCCAGGTTTGAGTTTCCCTTCCAGATTCTTCTGGGAGCAGGCTGGCTGATCTTTGACAGGTTAGGTTCTCCAGGTTTCTTCTGAGATCAGACAGACAGATTTCCACCAGAGAAACTCTTCAGGGGGTTTCCGGCAGGTTTATCCTGGGAAGCAGAGAAGACAATACGGATCAGGTTCTGGTTCAGGTATTGTAGTCAGGAGACTAGACAGACAGGTTGCTGTACCGTAACTGACTAACACTCTGGCACTGGAGTGTGGTTCTCAGCCTGCTTAAGTACTGGTCTCCTGATGAGCAGATGAGGAACAGCTGGTGAAGTCAGCTCCAGCTTCAGGAGATCCAATACGCCCTCTGGTGGAGAAAGGTAGACAGAACCCCAGATCCCAACAGTAACACATAACCACTAGGAAGGGATACTTGGCGCCCTCTGGTGGGCAAGCCTCAGGATCCCAACAATAAAATATATCTTATACTGGGCAATTACTAAATGTTATGATTGTCTTGAGCCTTGGTGTTTTATTGCAAATCTAATCAATTCCCCTTTATTTTGATATTGGTGTTAATGCGATATGGGTAAAAACTGGACAGAGCTTTGAGTTCCTATATGGCAGTGAACCCAGATGCATTAAAACCAATGTGAGAGTGAATAAAATAGGCTAAGATTAAGCTGATAAAAGGACTTCCCCAAATCCCCAACCACAGAGCTGTTAAAAATTCATAAACCCTGTTTAAAAGCAGAATAAGCAAACAACCGAAGTGCTCTAATAAGAAAGGTGGTCCATTACCCAGTAAGAACCATGACCAATGTATTGATGCTGAGGGACATTTAGGTACATATTACTGGTGTTTTAACAATACATTTCACCCCATCTGCATGGTTTTTTTAAGATAAATATTAGACTTAAGCACATTTTACACTGTGCGATTTTTGTCCTTTTCGCTGTGACTTTCCAGTCTGGCGAGAATTTTCTGATTGGCCCAACTTTCAGCCTGATTGTGCATCCGGTAGTGTAATGGGGTTAACAAGGGGTGATAAGCCTCTCAAGACCCCTTTCCCGATCGGGAATCATGAGGTCGGTAGAAAATCAAACATGTTTGATATTCAGTCAACCGTCATGGGCAAATCGCTCAGTGGGCATGTGCAAACAAGGATTCTTCTTCCTCTCAGATTAAAATGCAGGTGGATGGCGGTGGTGCAAGTAAAACCAAGTTCTTTCTGTAAAATTGAGACAACTGAAAAAATCATACAGTGTATGCCCGGTCGTAGACTCAACTTTATTTATCCCTTGAGATAAATCCTTCAGGGTAATTCTGGTTCCAGTAACTTATATAGAGTACAAAGAGTTAAAGCAAGATGCTATCAAAGGCAAAAATGCAAAAGACAATACGAAAAGAGTGTATATAGAACAAAACAGCATAAAAAACTTGTAATGTGAAATATGTTTCCTTTGAATATAAAATTATCTGCACAGTAGAGACCCTGGAGAGTTGCATTATTGTACTTGCACTGCAGAAATGTACTGACCTTATAAATAAGTTTAAAAAAATTACACAGGCTACACGGTAGTTGGCATGTGTTATTGCACAGTGAGAGAGAAAAATATTGCACGAGTGACAATAGGTAATGTTTTGCTAAAGGTGGAAAAGAGGGGGGTACTGACATTTGACCCTCTTCTTATCACCTCCTCCTTCTCTCAAGTGAGGAGTTATACAGCTTGTTGCTTGAGGAACAGAGGAGTTCAGCAGTCTGTTGATCCTGCATTTGGGGCGGAGCAATCTCCCTCTGCTCAGGCTCCTCTGAGTGGTGAAGACAGTGTGCAGAAAGTGGCCATAAGTAGTTTATTAAGTCTCCTTGTCTCTGCCACTGTCCCCAGAGAGTCCAGTTTCTTGGCGATCACAGAGCTGGCTCACCTGACCAGTTTGTCCAGTCTGGAGGTGTCCTTCATGGATGTGCTGCATCCCCAGCGCATCACGGTGTAGAACATCTCCTACAGCTTATCACAGATGTTGAACGACCCGAGTCTCCTCAGGAAGTACAACCTTCTCTGTGTCGTCCTGTGCGTTGTATCGTCATTCAATTTACATTTTTGTGTCCAATTATTATGCTTAAAATGTATTAAAGTTGCTTGTGGCAGTCATAACAATGAATTAGCCATTTTTAATATTTTTATTACATTAATGAACTGCATCTAATGTGAGTTAAATCATATTTCAAAAAGTATAAAAATCAAAACAATGGCATCTAAACAAACAATCTAGTAATATAAATATGAGTTTAAACAATATCTCCTGTTTATTTGTTTGTTTGTTTTTTTCTAGTGCAAAGTCATACTGATATACAAAGTTATCTTTTTAATAATGTTTGCCGGAAACTGTTACTAAGGCTAGCTGGGGGTCATCTCTCCACACCAACACAACAAAAATGTCAAAGCGGGTAAAGAGGTTCAACAGCCCTTGTTGTGGTTTCATCTCTGCCATCAAAATGTAAATTACAGTTAATTATATCAGTGAGATGATCTAATGACTTAAGAGCGGTTAATTTCCAAATAATTGGCAAAAAAACTACAGACACACACTAACACACACGTTCACACACACCTGGTTTGGATTCCCGGCAGTAAAAGCTATGAATAATGGATCTCAGTTTTCCCTGGCCTGAGGGAGAAGCTTTTAAACGTAATTTGTTGCTTTAATTTATTTACACAACCTGGCAACATCAGCCCTCAGGCTGGGTGCATTATACAGAGTCCCACACCCGGAGAAAAGTACACACTCACACACACTTCTGACACTGCTGATGTGACAGACACCCATCTGCACCCGGAATAAGGCACGGTCGGAATTTCTTGGATGCACGTGTGATTTAAGAGGCAACTTTTTCACACGTCGATGATAGATAAAGTGATAATTAATAGTATTTATCGTCACAAATCCCAGTTTTCCCTTTTAGACGTCCCCGGTGGTTTTAGGATGTGAAAAGAACAGTTTTCACCCACCAGGTCTTGGAGGAGCTTTTTTGCCAAAGCTTTATCAACGCTGTTGCATAACATTAGTTTCACATTCACTGCAGCACACCAGCTCACAAACATCAAATGACCACATCATGAATACGGAAGACTATAAACATCCATTTATCATGATTGCAATTTAGGAATGTTTTTGTATGCAGCAAAATTAAATTTTCAACATGTCTATACGTCATAGAATACAAGTTTTTATCTGTTTTATGATTAATATTTCCTCTCTTTTATGTCCTTTAATCATATTTTCATATCATGTTCATTGTTTTCTTTTATTTGATATTATTTCAAATCTATTGTTTAATGTTAGTCTTGCTGAAGCCTTAATGTCCTTTGCTGCTCTTCCTTTAGCTGCTCCTTTTACTTTTACTATTTCAGTTTAGCTCCCTTAATAACATCCTTTGAAATAAGGATATTTGATATCAGTCTGAAAAATGTTTAGATATCCTAATAATAAATGTATAGATTTAAAACTAAAACTCCTATAATTTAGGAGTTTCACATCAGATGGTTATGATTGACCACTACTCAGCATACTGAAGGGGGGGTTGTCCTGTTTAACCCTTAGACATCATGTTGAAATGCCTCCGGAGGCTGGTAAGGCATTCTAAGGAATTTGAATGAGTCATTTCACTGTGTTTTGTATTTTTTGCATAGAAATTCAATCTGAAAACAGACTGCCATAAGTTAAGAGAAGTGGGTTAAAATCCTTAAAATGTTGTCCCAAGCTTTATAGCAGGCTTTTGTTACTTTTGATGTGAAAATGCATTCTGGTAGAATCAGAAACAGACAGTTTGAAAGTATAAGATGTTCTTTTACCAGGTGGATCATCTAAATAAGTGGTCCACCTAATTGTCAGTCATTCTGGTGATATGTTTACATAAGGCCGTCTTTGTGTAAATATGTTAATCCCCATTTTCACTTACCACTGGTGAGTCTGACGTAGTGGAAAAATTGTGAATATTCTTTTGGAAATTAAGTTTGTATGAGCAATGCAAACAGCAACTTTTAAACAGAGCGTGCACAAGGAGCAATGGGCTCATGCATGCTGTCGCACGCGTTTAATAGGCGTTCCCTCTCGGGAGCAGGTGCAGGGTTATGATGGCTCTTTTCAAAAATTTGCCAAAATCCTCAATTACACCGTTAACTTTGGAATTGTTATCTTAGGGTAGGTGAATGTAGAACTGAATTATTTTGATACCACAAAGGAGGACATTTTTGCCATAAACCAAATACTGCCATCTCTGAAACAAGGAGTAGAAAGTATCATGGTTTTAGAATGCTTTGCTGGACTTCAGAGAATCCACCATGATATCTGATGTGCAGCAAATGATGTTCAGGAAACATGTGAAGAAAATTCAAGCTGAAACAGATTTAGACTATTAATTATGACAGAAAAAAAATGCAAAGATCTGGGCCTAGTCAAAACCCAGATTTTGATTTTATTTAGATGCTGGGATGAGGCTTGGGACAACACTATTAGCTTGTAGTGTATAGCACTAGGCAAATGCAACTTTATCATCTTTTTTAAGTTTTCATCTGACTTCTTGACAAATTGATCAATAATGAATTTAACAGTAAAATCAAAAATAGTTGTACGGGTAATTTTAACATTTACTGAGTTACTGAGTTTCTGCTACTCTTTATATAGAACAGGGACTTTATAGAACTTACCGTTCAGACAGATGATCATTTCTAGGGCCCTATAATTTCTGCGATCATGGAATCACGGACGGAATCGCGGAATCTAGTGTAAACGCGGAATTTCTACATTTGAAATGAAATTTTGTTTTTGTGTGGGAGAACAACGTCCGACACAACCCCTCCCGCTCCGTCATTACCGCTCACCCTCCCTCATCAAAACATTGAAAAAATGGCGAAGCGGCTCTCCACAGCTCCACTTTCGGCGAAAAAGTTGAGAAACATGACGCTAAGCCATGAGTTCAGAGCCGAGCAGTTCCCTCGTGACTTTTACGTGTCAGTTGAACTATTGTTCTGCAAGTTTTGTCAACATTCCATTGATTGGAAGCGCAAAAATACATACATAAAATGAAAAAAACTGAATTTTCAAAAATTAAAACAGAAAAAACGGAATTTGGGAAAAAATTAAACAGATTTTATAGGGCCCTACATTTCCCCACTGGTCCACTGCACGGTTCTTGCGCCGTCTTTGTTATTAGTTGCCGCTGTTGGGTAGCGGCAGGCTATGGCAACAGCGGGCTGCTGTAACAGCAAATCCCATAATGCTTTGCACGGGGAGCTCTCTGTGCAAAGCATTACAGGCTAGTTGCTGTTCTCATAGCCCATACAAGCTTTCTGTGTTCAAACGTTCGCCCTAACCCCTAAATCCCTCAATCTCTATATAGAGCGGGGACTGTATAGTGAACTTCATAGTGAACTCAATTAACATTGCTCCCCGTTGGTCAGGTCACTCCTCCTCCACTGCGCAGTGCCTACACTATTTTTGTTGGTAGTTGCTGCTGTCGGGTAGCAACAGCAGGCAACTGTGACAGTGGCCTCTTCTGAAGCCTTTCTTTTCTTCTCTTACACTTCATAGACACTTTTTCTCTTACAACCCTTGGATATTTTATAAAGAACCGCTGTGAGAAAGGTAAGCTTCAATGACTGTCTGAAACCATAACTCACCACATATATATGCCTGAAAGTGTCATGGTCGGTTTTACGAATCTGACCCACATGCAGAGATACCGCTCAGAGAACATGGGAAAAGTTTAACAGGTTTATTGAGGAAAGAGTACAGGGGTTGGATCTGGAACTCAGTGAGCTGGTGTATGATCTGGTTGAACTGTAAAGTGCCTTGAGATGACATGTGTTGTGAATTGATGCTATATAAATAAACTGAATTGAATTGAACCGGAACTGGAAGTGAGAAGGGAAGTTCAGAGGTCAGTTCAGGTACCGTAGAAATCTTGGATGTTGTAGATAATGCTGGTGAGGGACTTACGTTTGAGGGGGGTCTTTTCAGTCCTTGAATCCAATCTGTGTGGGATAATCCAAAGAATAGTGAACACGTTGGAGGGCGGACAGGTAGACAAACGTTGGACCCAGAGGAGTAATGGAGCAGACTGCTACTCGGATTTCCGATGGGAACTTGAACAGATCATGCGGAGGTTTTCCCCTGCTCACTATGAACACGGCTTTTCCTTCCAGGGGGAGAAGGTCCAGGTATCCAGTTAAACAGGAAGACTTCCTGCCGAAGAAACAAAGACAAAAGTACATAAGTCTCAGAGGAACAACGCTAGGTTAGACTCAGCTAATCTCAGCTTGGCTAGAGTACCCAAAACTGGCAAACACTCTGGCGTCGAGGTAGTGACAGTCCACTGCTCAAATACTCCTCCAGATAATAATCCAACAAGTCGCAGGTGTGCAGGGAGGCCCAACGAGGACAGGGCACCACCTGGTGGTGGAGAGAGAGGAAACACACAAACAGACCACACAAACTGGATTCCTAACAGAAAGTGAGCATGCTCAGAAAAAGATAGCTAACTGGGTATGAGCACATAGGACAGCCTTATGTAAACATATCACCAGAATGATTGAGAGGACCACTTATTTAGATGATCCACCCGGAAATAAAAGATTGTCTTCCATACACATGTTTGTCAGGAGCTAGTTGGTGATAAGCTACTTGGCTTACTATGCTTTCTAAAGTCATAGATAGCAAAAAGGCAACAGGTGTGAGCTGAATTCAGCAAGTTTACGCTGAAACAGCTTATTCAAAAAAAGCAGTTGGATCATGATATCTCTATATAACACAGAAGTGCAGCAGAGTAGTAAAAGACACTTTCTTTGGACTGTTTTGCTTCATTGCTGTAAGAATGAATATTTAAAGCCCAAAATGCCTCCCTTTTTTCTTTTCACCCATGATTTTGTAAAATATCAGCCATCTGTTTAAAAGCAAAGTACAATAAAAGCATTCTTTTATTAAAGGACACATATTGTCAGATTGTTTATGGTGATATTGCATCTGAATCTACATCCTGCTCCTTGTTTGACAGTGTTTGTCAGTGGAAAGGAGCCGGATATTAAATTTGCTGGCGAGGTTTGTCGAACAGAATATGGCTTTCTGTCACTGCAGCAGTGAAAGGTAATCTGTTTCTCCATGCAGCTGTCATGATCAAAGGGATCCCACTCCCATGTCTACCACGCGCTATGGCCCACATGGAAGAGAAAGCACAATGACGTGCCTGGCTACACCCCGGCAAATTCTGCCCGACACACACGCACACAAACCCTAACTTGCACAAACACTGCGATTTACACTCAAATCTCATGGCTGCTTTATGTTGTGTGCTTTCTTTAAGAAGCTTTGCTCCTGCTGTGAGCACAGCAGTCAAGGAATGGACACAAACACACGCTGATGAACACACTCGTACATAACACGGAGAGGCTGCACAGCAAAATCCCACATGAAAGTAAAGGAACCAGCTGGAGGTCCAACCGCACTGAAAAGAAACAAAAAGAGAGAACACCATAATTTTCATGGAATAATCTTAGTATTTTCCTTCTAACAGATTGACATGAGGAGTCGTTTGGTTTTGATCACTTTTCAATTCTTTAGGGCAAGTTAAATAAATGTATGGTTGTGTTTTTTTTAATCTAATTTAATCAGTCATTTATATTCAACAGTTTATATCTACTTTTAAGGAAAAATCGATTAGTAGTCTTCTTATTGCCCTACTCCTTGCTTCTAGTATCTGATGAATTTAGACATCAGTTTTTAGATGTCATGTTGCAGCTTTTCGCTGTTGCACCTTCAGTATACCACCCCCCTATCTTCATTTCTCCCCAGGGAATCGGCCTAAACCTCCTTTCATGCTTTAGTCATCCTGCCTGGGTAGCAGAAACATCCCTACTGGCTCAGTTTCAGAAACACATGTATCTAGAACTGTCCTACTCTCTATTCTCCACCCTGCACATCTGACAAAACCACCGCTGGATCCACAAGGCTGATGCTTTTCTTATTATTCTTTAAATTAAACCATAGCACTGCTTAAACCCATAACATTGGGCTGTCTGTACTTAGTTGTTTCTCCCACCACCTTCTGCAAAGAAGCTATCAATAAATTCCTTCCAGTCCAATTAAAAGTGTGCATTTTTTCCATCCACATTTTCTAACCCTTAATGATCCCCCCTGCTAACTCACTCTTTTGGTATATTTTCTTCTGAAAAACATAATCCAAAGACTCTAATATTGTGGTACAATTTTGTGACAGTGAGAAGGTTTCAATCACACCAAAAGGAAAAAAAAATGTAACCATCAGAATGAAGAGCAAATAAAAAAAAAAGCTTCAGAAGAAATAGAAAGGAGAATTACATGAAAACTGCAATAATAAAAGGAGTGGATGTGATTCACTGTGTTGCATGTGGAAGAGCATGATTAACATTTGTGCAATGGTCCCAAAGCAAGGACACAATGGTCCAATTTCAGGTAGATGGATTAAAACATGCAGTGACCTGCAAGCATTTACATACACCTTCACATTATAACAATAAACTTCAAAATTATTTAATTACGGTGATGTTTAAGTGCAAATGCAGAGTAAACCACGAAACGAGCTGCAAAAACATGTGTGATGCAACCTAAAAAAAAAACGCTAGCACAAAAAAAATGCAAAAGAAAAAATTGCAAACAACAAAAACAAAGGGAATGAGCTACAAACAGGTGAAAACGTGCAGCAAACCATGAAATGAGCTGCAAACACATAGGATGGCCACCGTACTGAATAAGATGCTCTGTTTAAGAAGACCAACAAAAAGCATTGCATAATTGTGAAACATAAGAAGATTTATTGATGTGGTCTTTGTGACTAAAAACCTGAAAAGGGTGGTGTTCATTTGCATGTTGCCTGCCTGTCATTACTTAGAAAAGCCACTCATCTTTGGGATATAAGTCTCCACAATCGTTTATATATCCTGAAACTAAAAAAAGTGCCCATTCTTCTTTGCTTAATAGCTCAAGCTGAGTTCTTTATAACACAATTATGTGTCTCCCTATGGTGTCTCTGGGTTTATATTTAGTGCAAATATCCTGAGGGAGAATCGCTATTCCAGTCTAAATAGTTTTGCAGCACTTAAAAGTCTGGTACCAGGACTGCTATGCAGTTAACTTCGACTCTGAGCAGCCATTCTGCCAAAGAATAGCACACTCAAGCACAAGTTTGTATTCCTATCCATATAAAGACTTTAGATTGACTTACATTCATTATAGTGACTGAATTGGTGCCTAAATGTGACATTTACCCTAACCATTATCAGTATATTACTAGGTCTAACATAAAATTATTTAAATCCTACCTTTAAATTAACTCTCTGAGGTTAAAAATGGGGGTCTGCCACATTATGAGCAGCTTTCAGTCCCCATAAGGCCTATTGGTCCACAGAGGGTAAGTCAAGATACCAAAAACAGTCCTAAATAGGCAACATAAACATGTATACAAACGCTACCACCACAGCACCAGAATACTAGAATATGAACTACTCGAAAAATATATTTTGCTCAAGGAAGTTGCAAGTTTGTTGCTTTTGTTTTATTTATTTTTTTAGTTTTTTTTTTCACATTTTATGGTTGAAGCTTATGTCCAGACCACAAAGTCCACCCTCTCCCGACCTTTAAAAATAATGCAGCTAAGCATTATTTTTAATTCTCGTCATGTTCATCAAACATAGGACTGTGTTTACCATACACATTTATTAACATTTTCGGGGAACAACGGAATCATTCGAAGTGTTTCTGAGCTGTTTTTATTAGAATCATAAAGCTAAATGCCTGAACATCAACACATCTGCATTGTAACCATAAACATACAAAAGTACTGGTTCTTAGAAGGAGCTCCTGAAATAATAGTTTGAAATTCTGTCTCTTTATTGCTGGAGAGTAAATCAATTAAAGCAACTAATTGATTAACAAAATTGCTGCGTAATTATTTTTAGTCAATCCTTCAGCATAATGATCAATACCCCAATATATGTTCCACCCAGAAACAGGGAAACTCTGTAGGGCAGATTTATTTTTATTACACAAGATATGAATCAGATGTATCTGATTGTACAGATGATAGTTGGAGCCTAGTTAATCCATAAACAAAAGAATACCTAATTAAAAACTATTGCAGCATTGTACATTACACTGCCAGTCAAAAGGGATCTAAGCAAATTATGTTAAGATTGAGATGCCTATATTCCTCTGCATTCCTTACCTTCCTCCCTCAGCCCTAATTCACAGTAAGTGAAAGGAGCGGAGTGCTATTTAATCAAAGTAAGTGTCACATTAATTCAGACAAATCTAAGCAATCTAGTTTTCTAATAAAGCTGTCATATTTGCATCCGGTGACTTACACTCACCCGCGTTTTGAGATTAATTCCCATAGCAGCCGTTTGATTTATGAATGAATAATTCTGAAGGGGGGGTGACTGTGAGTACATGTGTTTGTTTGTGTGTGAAAAAGCATCTACAAAGCCTCACCTCTTAATCTTTGGATTCAGTTTGTTTTTTCTAATTGCAGGCAATGGGAAGACCTATCCAAATCGAAAGAACCACAAGTAAAATCATTGGTTCCTTGTTTCAGAGCAGCTGCTAATTTCTGCTTATCTCATTTCCATTCCTGCCGATGGGCCATGCATGAGAATTTCTTCCCACTTGACATCGTCTTTCCATATTCATTCATTTTAGCGCAACACCCAAAGGTCACTGTCTGCTCTTTTCAGTGTGTAAACATCAGAGAGAGAAAGAGAGAGAGAGGGAGAGATCTTTGTTTTGTTGTTGGTTTATAGCAGACGTTAATTTTCTTTTTCTTGTTTTTTTTTTCTGCAAAGGCTAAATAGAAATAAAATTCAAGATCAGCTATTTGGATGTCTTCTGTAGTTCTTTATCACTACCCAATTAAGTTTTCTTTGTAACTTTGGGTGTTTTCCTTTCATCCAATCATCTAAGAGCAAGAAAAATCAATCATGATTCCAACAGCTAACTGTGGCACCCATAGTGTATTAACGACAAAATACTTTTTGCACGTGTATGATTTACATTGGCAGTTGTTTTGCCTCCTGAATTATTTTGTTTTGTTTATTTTGTTTTGGAGGTTTTATTTAATTGTTGAGAATTGAAGATATGCACAAACATTTCAAGTAGAATTGGAACAAGGACCTGCAAAAATAAATAAAACACAGATCAGTGTGAAGCATGCAAAACAAAACAAGCTGGAAAGGGGCCACAGGAAGACTAAAAAATACCAAAGTAAGAACAGTAATGAAGAGGGCCTAGATAGAAGGTAACCAAACCCCTTAAAAAATGTTAAATGATAGAAAAGAAAAAACTTTATGAAGGTGCTTGAAAAAGGCAGCAGTTCTTCTTTAAGAAGTGGGTAAACTGTTCCTGCCTGACAACTGAATTTTTCCTAATGACAAAAAATTAACAAAGATTTTAAATGGATTAAAAATTTGGATTTTTATTTATTTATTTATTTATTTGAAATTGGGTTTTAACAACACTATTAGTAGTGCAGTATCCAGGGAGGACTTTACCATCAGGCAATACTAGGCAGTTGCCTAGGGCCCCAAGTTCCTGGAGGCCCCATAAAACTCTGTTTACCTTAATAGTTAATACTAGTGTACCTTATTTGTGCACAATAATTATATAATAAAAATCCTTTTGCTATCAGTGCCATCAGAACGCTTATAATATTAAGTGTGTCTCAACCCCAAATTTCCTATTTTCACCCCTAGCAGAATCTAATTTAGGTTGGACCAGTTTAAGCATTTTAGTTTTGGGGCAAGAAAGAATCAAATGCACTAAAGGTAAACTGAAAGCCCACTTTATAAAACCTCAAAATCAGAACAAAAATATGTGTTCCTATTAGCAGCCTGGAATGTATAGTTGGTAAAAGTGCTCAACACTGAGGAGCTCACTCTTCCCATTAGTGCAACAGAAATTGAGGATGACTGACACTTAAAGGAATAGTACACCCAAAACATGATTAGCCTTCATTTTCTACTCACCCCCATGCTGAACAACACTCTGGAGTACTTTTTTGATATCTCAAATGCATCTGGAGATCTAGGAGGCTTCTTGCTGTCTGCTGACATTCAAATAATGGAGGTCTATTGTGCCCGAGACAGAAAGGTCCATAAAAGTCCACAAAAAACGTGTCAATATTCCTCCATACTGCTCGTCCAATGTATTCCAAGTGTCCTGAGTGGGTAGCATCCAGAATTTACTCGAAACAAAGTCATTTAGAATGTTTTTAGAGCATAAACAATAGTGTATAGGATTTCCTGAAAGCACGCTCACGCACGTTCACGACGCTACGGAAGCCGGCAGACCAAACCAGATGAAAGTGCGCATTTAGCGTCTGCTCTGCCGATAATGCAAGCGTAAAAGAAGAAATGTGCTGTTTACCTGTGCAAAGAAAGAAACAACGAAAGAAAAATGTCTGAGGACTTCAGTGTTGAGGAAGAGCATGAGTTCTTTGCCGAGCTGAATGCGCACTTTCATCCGGTTTGGTCTGCCGCGGTTTCCGTAGCGTCGTGAACTTGCAGGCGCGCGCTTTCAGGAAATCCTATACACTACTGTTTATGCTCTAAAAACATTCTAAATGACTTTGTTTCGAGTAAATTCTGTATGCTACCCACTCAGGACACTTGGAATACATTGGACGAGCAGTATGGAGGAATATTGACACGTTTTTTGTGGACTTTTATGGACCTTTCTGTCTCGGGCGCCATGGACCTCCATTATTTGAATGTCAGCAGACAGCAAGAAGCCTCCCAGATCTCCAGATGCATTTGAGATATCAAAAAAGTACTCCAGAGTGTTGATCAGCATGGGGGTGAGTAGAAAATGAAGGCTAATCATGTTTTGGGTGTACTATTCCTTTAAGGTTAAAGAACAAACCAAAGTGCCATCCCCAAAGGCTGTGCTACCCTAAGAGGTGATCTACCGTATATCACCTTCTTGAAAAATCTAAAAATCTAAGCAAATTTACAAACAGTGTGAAAAACAAAAGCTGGAAATATAGAAGTAGAGTATTTACTGCATAAATTCCACTTTTCTGTTGTTTTGCTCTTCACAACTCTGTGTGTATAACAAGCTGATTTGGTCTGGCTATTAGCCAGGATGTTTAATGAGGGAGCTAGTTTATAATCATGTTTTTACAGACTTTGTAGACGTGCAGCTGTATTTTTTTGATTTTCCAGATCAGAATTCTTTTTTTTTTTTTTTGTCTCCTGTCATTTTGCAGAATTTATACATTTACAGTTTAGTTTTGTTTGTTTTTTATAAGTGCTAGAAACATTTTCCAGGCTTCTTTCAGCAAGCTGACCTGCAGGTTTTGTTGTAGTGGTGGCCAAAGACTTTCCTTAAATCCCAGCAAAGAACTTAACATCATAGAAAAATTGTATTTTTAAAACTTTGGTTTATCATTATGAAAGTAACCACCTCATGCTTGCTAAAAGTTCATGTCACACTGTAAGTGGGATTATGATTTCAACAGAGATTCAGAACCACAGCATCCTTCAGGTCCGGGATTACAGTGTAAATATACAGCAGGCCACAATTGACACGCCCGTCCTTCTGCCATTTCTGATTAGACACAAGAGAATTTCACCTACTGACTGAAATTGAAACTTAAAGACCTAAATGATTCTTTTTATTTCACCTACATTTTTTGGCTGGAAACATTATTAACATTGTCACTAAAGATAAATCATTCAAAATACCTGTGAGAACCTGGAAAAAGCTATGCAGCAATTATTATTTAACTGGTACAATATCATTAAAGAATCTCCCATTGATTGCAGAGATCGGTATTAATAATTTTCACCCTGCTTTTGTTTAAATGCTTGTAAAAAATATTTTCCTATTCTGAATTGACAATATTTTACTATATAATGAAGGTAGTCTGTCTTATTTCTGTTCAGAGGCAAATTGTAATGAATGTAATTCATTTTTAATCTAAATTTGCCACCAGTTTGCTTAAGCCAGGCTTTGTTAAACAGCTTCTCGCTTTATCTTTAATCCTGAGTCCAATAATCTTATGGAAAAAGCTAATTTTAGCCACTTTTTACTAATTAACGCATTTTTTCAGGTATAATCTGAATCTGATTACCAAAGATTAGAACTTATAAAAAGACTCTCATTTCAGTTTTGTTCTTCACCTCACCACACCAGACAGATGCCCACGTTGCTGCAGACAATGCATCAGTCTGTCCATCCATTTCCTGCTCCATTTAAAAACTGTTTTTAACTGAGACATAGACTATGCTTCCAACTGGGAGATAAATCTTTCATTACTCATTTAAAACTAGTATTACTGATATGGCCTGAAAAGTTGTAAATAAAAGCAGTAAGTAAACTAAAATGTCAGTCTGGACTTTTTGCTCATCTTTCTGAGGAGCTTTGCATCATCTAATAGTAGCCTTGAATTTAATACATCAAAAAAGACCTACTGCTGATACCTGATTATCATCTTCTAAGTGAAGTTGGCCATTGCCACCACAAAGGACTGGACTGTAGTCTAAATCCCTCTCAAGATTTTCTATTTTCTGAATTTTTTCAATAAGGTGTATGAAGTTGAAGACACCAGAGGAAGATCTGAATCAAAGAAATAACAGCTGATGTTAAGCTGGTGTAGAGGGAGTCTTTGAATGTCAGTGCAGTATTGTGCTACAGTCAGATGCACAGAAAACTTTGCTTTATTCCTCCATCAAAGGCTCCTTGAGGGAATCCGAGCAAAGCCGCAAGGAGCCGTCTCAGCCCCACCTCCCGCAGAAAATCTGACACAGGAGAGGAGCTTTTCTGTTGGATGTCAGGACTGCAAGAGCATCTCGATTTCAAACAGATGTGTTGAATGACTTGCAAGTCAAAGGGAGACAAAGAAGATCTGCTGATCCTTTTGCTTTTAGACAGCATTTTGTAAATTGTTATTTTCCTACTTTGTGTCAAAGTACAAAGGAAGATAAAGCTCACATGGGTAAGGAAGTGAACTTAAAGCCATATTAGGCTGTAGCAGGCTGGGATCAAGCAAGTAAAAAAAGTACATTTTTAAAGTAAACATTCATATATTAATGAAAATAGAACCAATTAAATCATTTTCATAATTATTAATGTTTTTTGGAAGGTTAAAAAGAAAAACAACTATGTAGATGACTTTGTGAGGCTGACAACAGCAGGAGGTGCTGTACAGCGCTGCACCCTGCTGGCTTGGCTATGTGAGCACGCTGTACCCTGTCAGACTGTATGCTACATGTGGTAAAGGAAAAAGATTTTTTGGATGAAGGTCAGAGGCAAAGAGAGATCTCTCTATGAGTTTATTGAGCTTTTACTGGTTTTGCACAATTTGTTTGGAAATCAAATACCCACCAAAAATCATATTACATTAGGCCTACTGATAAAACTAGAGGAAGTCTTAAGAGGAATTCAGTTCAGTTTCATTATGCATGTTTTTAAAATGCAGTGCAAAATGAATCTATATCTATATGTGATATTTAAATCACTGTATTGGTCATTAGTAAAGGGGAAGGGTGGGAAATAACGCATATGCAATTAGCTCTTCAACTTACTGCAACTACTTTACCTTAGAGTGAATATAGACGCGGTCCCAAGAGACCACACTCTCCTAGTTTCTGACACTTTCTCTTTTGACTTAGGATGCCGTTTTTTGTCCTCATGACTTCATTAACAACCATTTTAAGAGGATTGATCTATTGCTTGTTTGTGAATTAAAGATACAGTGTGTAATTTTCAGTGACATCTAATGGTCAGACAAAAATATGGAGGCTTTCATGGTATACTATGCCTTCTGCATCATCCACATCAAGGGATGACAAGCTTTGTTTACATAAATCATGTCATTATTTTTTCTTTGTATTTGGACTTGGTACTGCATTTCAGTTCAATTCAGTTTATATATATAGCGTCAATTCACAGCAAATGTCATCTCAGCGCACTTTACAGTTCACCAGATCACACCGTTGAATTGATTCAAAGTTTCCTATCTAAGGAAAACCAGTTGATTGCATTGATTATCGACTCAAAGGCAATCCCTCACAGCAAGCATGCTTGTAATGACTGTGGAGAGGAAAAACTCCCTTTTAACAGCAAGAAAACCTCCAGCAGAACCAGGCTCAGTCTGAGCAGCCATCTGCCACGGCTGACTGGGGTTCAAGGAGACAGAAGCAGACATACAGAAAGAAGCAGAGAAAAAAAATGCAACTGTCAACCAGCTCCACAGGCGGCCCCCATCCAGGAAACACACAGCCAGGCAGATGAGCTCTGAGCCAGAACCCCATGTCAGCGGATGAAGAGAGCACGTACAGTTAGTCACAGTCAGAGAAACAGGACTACACTGAAAAACAGGCCGAGCTCCAACATCTATAAACAAAGCTGTTGATGGCAGAAGCACTCCTAATATATCTCTCCAGGATGGTGTCACAGTCAAACAGGAACAGACCAGATGAAGCTACTATGAGAAAAAGCAGAGAGAGCATAGTGTTAGGGATTGAACTAACAGATTCTACAATGTGGAAGAATACAGATAGAATGAAGCAAAGTGATGAAATAGGGGTCCCTATGTCCTGCAGCAGTCTAAGCCTATAGTAGCATAACTTTAGAGGTAGCACTGGATAACCTGAGCCACTCTAACTATAAGCTTTATCAAAAAGGACAGTTTAAAACCTACCCAAAATGTAGACAGGGTGTCTGCCTCACAGACCAAAACTTGTAGTTGGTTCCACAGGAGAGGAGCCTTTGCAGTAGTGCAGTAAAGCATCTGCCCTTAATATTTTTTAATACATCACTTTTACTTTTATACCCTAAGTAGATTTAGAAATGGTACTTTTACACTTTTACTTGAGTAAAAAGCTTAAGTTAATAATCTAACTGCTACAAAATTGTTTTTAAACAGTAGGATTTATACTTTTACCTGAGTATTAAACATTAATACTTTTGACACCTCTGCCTGTAAAAGTACAGAAAAATAATCAGGGATCATGCTGGTCCTTTCCCAGGTTCCTATCATTGCTTATCTGCTGAAAATGGTGAATAGAACATGAGAAGAGTGAAAAGAACAGTAGAGAGGGTCATTGGGGCTCCTGTTCCCTACATTAAAGACATTTTATCCCAACTCTACATGTCCTGAACCCCTAACATCATCAGCTACCCCTCATCTGCCCTCTGGGAAGATGCTTTGCAGCATTCTGAACTCTAAAAAAACTCTAATCACACACTTGTTAACACCATATTTGCACTTTGTGGTAGATCTTAAGAATAGAACTCAACTCACTGTTTCTACTGCATTTTGCACCATATCTATTTATTTATTTTTGCACTGCTCTGAACCTTCCACATAAATGCCCTTTTGCCCCATGTCTCTCCTACACTGTTTACATTCTAATCACTGCTGCACTTTATAAATGGAAATGTTCATTTTCACTGCTAAGCAGCACAATCAGTCAGAAAGCTGTATAAATGAAATTTTGTTTTGTATAGTATGTCATAGAAATATGACTCCTGGAAAGCACAGATAAAGGCTGCTTTTGCTACAAAATGTCTTGTGAAATAGCTTTCATTTGTTAATTTAATGTTTCTTCCTAAAAGCAGATAAAAGTATATTATGAAGCTGCAGTCTAAATGCTCCAAGAAGACACATTTGGGTAATTTTCTGTAATATGTCTGGAGCCTATCAGTACTTCAATACATTAACATTTTTGTCTCTTCATTAGCCATAAGTATAATAAAAAGATGGAAGGAAAGAAGCAGTCTACATAGTTTTCTTTCTTGTCGGTATCAGGTCCATTTTTTTTTTCAATGTGCGTATTTCTAAGAGGCGGATCCACTGACGCGTCATTTGCTCTGACGGCCCCCGGTAGTTTAAGCGGTTTGCGTCATGACGTGAATAGAAATCACATAAGTCACTTTGAGCAACGGGAAACGGTAAGAAGAAAAAAAAAAAGATTTGGTTTGCTCTTTGCCCAAGAATTATAACTGCTAATCGGTAATAAAAAGCGACACCTAACGTTTGTTTAAAGTATGACCTATTTTATGTCAAACTCTTGTGTTTACAGTCATTATGCAATTGCTTTTCTTTTGTTTTTCTTTTCTTTTTTTGAAAAATGTAATGCATGTTTTTTGCTGAAGAACATGGGATAATAACGTCATACTAATGTGAATAAAAGTCTGTTTGCTCTTTAGGAGTCATGGCTGTTTTGCTGAGGAAAGTGAGGCGCACCAACGCAGCAGCTGCGTCTGTTCTGGAGCGTAAGTGGTGACTGTCCTTAGAGGAGCTGCCTTAGCATAATACCAGATCCAGTTACACACACTTGCCTCCACATTTTCTAGCAAAGATAAATCTGTCTTCACTCTCAGGCACTTTGTATGCATTAAAAATACCATTCAAATAAATTATTAAGAAATTGCTTGTTGCTCTCCTATAGGGATCCAGGCTACTATGCAGAGATAAGAAGGGAACCCAAAAACTGCACTTAAATGAGAGTAGGACTAGTTCATTATATTTTAATTCAAGTGAGGAGTAGGCATCCAAGAAATGACTCAAGTAAGAGTAAAAAAAGTATTTGCTAAAAAGGCTACTGAAGTAGAAGATTAACTCATAATATCTCATTTACTACCTAAAATATGTAACAAGAGAGACTAAAATGTAAAGCTACGGTATTTGAGAATTCTGGTACTTTAATGTCAATCATTAAATAATTGAAAGAAATGGATAATGTAATTGAAAATTAAATCCAGACAGAGGAAGCAATTTCTTTTTAAAATAAAGCTTAGAAACCTAGTACCTTCAGTTGAAATATTTACAGCTTATTGGTTCGATTCCCAGCCTGGGGTCTTTCTGCATGGAGTTTGCATGTTCTCCCTGAGCATGCGTGGGTTCTCTCCGGGTACTCCGGCTTCCTTCCACAGTCCACATTGGATAAGCGTGACGGAAAATATATGGATGGGTGTTTATGAGCTCAAACTCCAAATATAACACTAGGTATTCCTGTTATAAAGTATGCTTGTGAACGAAAAAAGAAACTCATTCGGACATAAATAATTATCTGTCAATGTCTGGAGAAATATTGTTAAAACATAGCTTGGTGGTAATCCATTAAGGTCACTCACACTGGATGGAGTAGCCAAACATTTTACTCAACTAAGGGTAACAATATTTTACAATATATTATTCAAGTTACAAAATTATTGAGCAGTAAATCTATTTCTAAAAGTGGATTTTTGTTAAAAAGTTACTCAAGTAAATGTAACTAAGTAAATGTAGCTAGTTACTACCCAACTCTGTGACTTTTTTTTACTTATCTAACTTATAGTTTCAGGGACTTGTATTGTGCTTTATTGTGAAATGGCAAATAATTATATTGAAGTAAAAGGTATATCAAATGTTAAATATTTTTTGAAAATAAACATCTGAAAAGTGTGGCATTGGAGGATTTTCAAATTGATATTGACTATGACTAGATTTTTCTGTTCTTTAATCTAAACCTTTAATCTAAGTTTCTTTGCAGCTTTTAACTGGTCTTTAATCACTATTTGGTCGTATTTATCTTCATCCATCTTCCCATTAACCCTGCCTGGCTTTTTATCCTGAGGGAAAAAAATCATCCCACAGCATGAATCTGCCACTAAATAGTTTCACTATGTGGTGATTTGTTCAGTGTTATATATGCTATGTGCGTTTTTCCACCATGTATACTGTTTTATAGTAAATAGATAGCATCCTTTATTTTATTATTTGTGGCAAATGTTAAACATCTTATAATTTGCTTGCAATCTATGAATTTGTGTCACCAACTTCTCCCTAATAGGTTATGGATCTCAGCTCCTCAAGAGTTAAAGGTATAGTGGAGGATGTTCTTTTTCTGGGTGGATCATCTAAATAAATGGTCCTCCTAATTGTAAATCATTCTGATGATATGCTTACGTAAGGCCGCCCTACGTTCCTATTTGCATTTACCAATGGTAAGTGGAACATAATGGAAAAATTGCAAATCTTCTTTTGGAAAATAAGCTTGTATGAGCGATGCAAAAAACAACTTTTAAACAGAGCGTGCACGAGCCCATTTCTCCTCGTGCACACTCTCGCACGTGTTTAATAGACGTTCCCTTTCGGGAGCAGGTACAGGGTTGTGCGTGTGCATTTTTTTTTAAAGTGGAGAGGGCGAGTCTTTGCAAAAATGTGTGAAAATCCTCCACTATGCCTTTAAGATTTTGTTTTATGACCTAATCTTTAATTTAACTTCACTACAGCTTCATCCCTGACCTTTCTGCTGTTCCTTGGTCCTTACTCTGTTTACATCTATATCATATACCTGGAGAGATCAGAGTAAAGGGGGTTGAAAACAAATGCAAGCCACCTAATTCAGATTTTTTGTAGCAAAATAATTTCATTTTTACTTTGTTGGTCTTAACCATGTAATGCAACTAAACTTTTGAACATTGAACATT
Organism: Cyprinodon variegatus; assembly: GCF_000732505.1. NCBI lineage: Eukaryota > Metazoa > Chordata > Actinopteri > Cyprinodontiformes > Cyprinodontidae > Cyprinodon > Cyprinodon variegatus. The sequence goes on from NW_015151191.1 coordinate 366,858, forward strand.
GAATTCAGCTTAAATAAATTCCCTCAGGTGCAGATTTCTGCACAGATTCTGAGATCCGGTCTCTGACTCGAGAAGACCTGCATGAACTGTTCCCTGGACCAGAGAAGCTGAAGCTGAGGAGGACCATTCTCCGAATTATAAAGAAACATGTGAGTATGTTCTGAACTTTGTATTTTCGCTTTGTTGCAGCTCATAGATATTTACAGCATTCTTCCATTCTGATCAACACCAGTTCTGTTTTCATTATTCATGTAGAAACCAATAAATGTGCTGCTGAAGGAACTCAGAGGTTGTATTCCAGAGTATTCTCTCAGGGGTATGTTTTTAATTTTTTTTTTCAGCTAATGCTACTAGAATAACATTACGGTATTAATATTTCTAACACACACCATCATGCTTTTTTTTTTTTACCAGATTCTCTATCAGGCAGTGGGGTCTTGGTTGACTACCTCCATACCCTGAAGGAAATGAAAGCTCAGCTGAACAATATGCATAGTTTCATTGAAGCACACATTGAATTACTGGAGGACATGAGTAAAGCTCGGCCGCACCAGCAACAGGACCCAGGTTGTAATGAAACCTTATTGTAATGCATGCTTTTGGTAAATGTTCCTGATGTGTTCCAAAAGGGCTCTCAGACAGACTCCCATCTATGTGTGACGGTCACCAAATGTTCTCATGCCTCTAAAATATCACCATTTATTCTGAGTTGCCTTATGTTTTACTGGAAAACTAAATGAAGTTTATTTTCTATGAAAGTGAGAGGTTTAAGGACAATCTGTGTTTTCCTTGCAGACCTTTGAATTTTGGTGGAAATGATCAGCGCACCCACTGCAAAAAAAATGTAACATAAATAAGTCATTTTTTCTTAAAATAAGTGCATTTTTTCTTAAAATTGAGGAGGTAAGTGAGACACTTTGCCAATGGAAAAAGACAGTTTACATTTAAAATAAGAAAAAACTATTGCATTGTCTTATTTCAAGTGCATATTATCTAATTATCTTATTTTAAGAGTAAAAATACTCATTCCACTGTCAAATCATCTTATTAATCTACTCAAATTAAGGGTAAATACACTTGATTTAAAATTTGTACTTATTTTCAGATTGTTTTTGCAGTGCCACCATTCATATTAAATCATACAAAAAGTTCAGACTCAGAATCTCAATCTACTCTCACAAAGTTTTTACATCTCCAAAAAATCTGTTTTCCTTTACTTTTAATTTTTTTTCTTTTTCTTTTAAAAGATCATCTAAAGCAACAAGAGCATCCCCAATGCCATGTCTATTTATGGGATCTTTCAGCACTTGAACACACAATTAAGTATTCTAATTTAAGAATATATATTGAATATATATTTTGGTGAAGAATAGGAAACTGTCTAAATAAAAAAGATTATTAAAGACTTAAACTTATATAGAAGGTTT
>NW_015151191.1:368510-384363 GCF_000732505.1 Cyprinodon variegatus
AATAAGTATTTTTATTCATATCTGGCAGATCTTTTATCCAACCCTGACACAAAGTCTCCCAGTCCTCCAATAGGGCCTCACATTATACCAGCAAATGGACATTCATATGGAGCTCAAGGTAAATCTTAAGTCTGACATGTTTCTATTGTTTTCCTTTCCCACAGTTTTTATCACATAGAAACTCCTGATGACTTAACCCCATCATACTTTTGCCTGTCTGACATATATCTATAGCAATAATATGCAGCTTTAAGCTAATAATAATCGAGGATTGCTTTCTTATAAATTTGAAGTTGTTGCATGTGTAGACATGCAAGAACATTATACTTAATCTTTGGTGGAAGTAACTTAAACTTTTGTTTTTTTCTTTTTTTATATGGTTGTACTTTGATTGACTTTTAACTAAATTTTGCAAAAACAAAAAAAATCATAAATAGAATGTATCCCATATCTATAAATTAAGTCTCACTGACTATTTTTCCAACTTTTACCTATTTTTTATTTGATTTGGTGTTATAATCTCATCTTTATGTAATGTTTTTTAATGTGAAGTAAACTAAATGGTTGAATCTGTTCCCCGATGTTCATTCATTTCTCTGTCACCATAGTGATGTACCAGATGGTTGTCAGTGGTAAAACTTTTGATGCCCATCTTCAGCTGATGGCCAAGGTCCAAGCTCAGATGCAGGAGCGGGTTCAGCTCATTTCATGCAGTCAGGAGGGCCAGGTCCTCATAGTATTCTGCCCTATCACTTCACGTGCCGGGGCAGATGTTGATGGAGCCATGACTAATATAACAGGTAAACATAATATCAGCTCAACCTAAGATGAGACACAGTTATATTATATAAAAAAAACATATTTTAGGAGTGATTTATTTTTAAATCTTTTCTGATCAAACTATTTTATTGATTTCCTGCAGATTAAGAAATAAAAAGGATGATATTTATATTAGTTAAAAAAATTTTGCATCATAAATCTTTTCAGATTTTAGAAATTATAACCATCATTGCACCCAATATTATTTAGCTAAATATTTTTTTCTGTTTTGTTTTTACACTATCAATTTATTTAAATTAATGTAAATAGTTTACTTGCTTATTCCTTTATGCTCGAATATTATGGAAAGAAGTTCAATGTATCATCTCAAATAGAAATGTTTATTGTTACTATATTTAACTCTATAAAACATGCATAAGACTTATTTATGTCTCTGTTGCTGGCACAACATATCCCCGCTAGGCAAAAATAAAAGATATTTCCCTCCGATTCGAGCTTTAACTAAACTTTTATGTTTTTCTACAGGACATGAACCTGTTATTCTGGTCTTGATGCACCACACACTTGACTTCAAGCACATGGCAACGAGGAGGACATGGTCGGATGACTTAAATATCGTGCTGCACGTCAATATTTTCTACCATGAGACAGCGCATGGATTGCTGAGGTGTCAAGAAAACTACAAGGCTGTGATTCAGATACAGAACAAACTATTGGAATACTGTACTCCAGGAAGTAAATGGGCTGTGACTGGTGAATATAATAACCCTGGCATTGACAGCTGCTCCCGTTTGGACAGTGGGGGCAGTGAGTTTGGATTTAGGCTGTTTGGCAGCAGCAGCAGTAGCAGCAGCAGTAGTAGCAACTGTGATACTAAGAGTATCTGGGGGCCTGCAGATTAGATGTTTATTTATATTTCTTTTTTGTTTTTGTTTTCAGGGATGTCGGCTTATAAATATATTAAAGGTATATTTCTACAATATTATATTTTGTTTTTTTTTAGATGTGATTATTTGCATTTGGTTTCTATATTTGTCCTTTTATATATTTACCGGAAAATAAAGTAGTGTAAAACACTTAAATAATAAATTGCTGTGCATATTGAAGGTAATAAAAAATTTAATCAATTATATTCTTCTGTCCCTTTTTGATTATTAATTTCATAACCTATATTATAATAGGAAAAATACAGATGAAAACCTGTATTATATTGATAGTTGCTTTATTTTATTTAGAAATAGATTTCAAATGATGGTTGTCAATATAGTAACCTATTATCTTGACAATCTGTATATTATTTTTATATTTCTTATATAAATATAAATCTATGAGTTTAATCTAGATATATATATATCTACAGTAGATCAGTTGCATTCAATCTGATATTCTTATTGATATAATTTATCCTCCCAATTTTCACATAAAATTATCTTAAATGTATATACGGTAGTTGTATGCTTTACTTGAAATGGATTAGATAAATTATCTACATATGATATACTAGTATACTGAGTGCTATTTGTACAGTGACTGTTTTTCCACAGTAGTGTTTCAATATATTAGTTTCAGCACTCCTGTAGCAAAAGTGGTTCTGCAAAAAAAAACATAGATAAATATATAAAAGATATCTTTGTGGAAAATATTTAATTAATTTTATTTATACAGTGCACATATCATCTCAAAGCTCTTTACAGACACAGTTCAACCAGATCATACAGTCAGATTGGTTCAAAGTTTTCTATCTAAGCACAACCATCTGATTGTATCGACTCATTGACTCGAAGGCAATCCCTCACAGTAAGCATGCTTGTAGCGCAGTGGAGAGGAAAATCTCCCTTTTAACAGGAAGAAACCTCCAGCAGAACCTGGCTCTGTGTGAGCGTCCATCTGCCGAGCCCGACTGGGGTTCAAGGAGACAGAAGCAGAGATACAGAAAAAAAGGAGAGATAAAAAGGTAAATGTCAACCAGCTCCACAAGTGGCCCCATCCAGGAAACACACAGCCAGGCAGACGAGCTCCGAGCTGGCCCCCATGTCAGCGGATGAAGAGAGCACATCCAGTTAATCACAGTCAGAAAACAGGACCACGCTGAAAAACAGGCCAATCTTCAACATCTATAAACAAGTGTGTTGATGGCAGCAGCACAGCTGATATTTCTCTTCAGGATGGTGTGACAGCCAAACAGGAACAGACCAGATGAAGCTACTATATATACTATATATATTTTATATAAAAGCTTACTGCTTAAAAAACATTTCTTTTGAAATTATTTCTGGTTGTTCTTATAAAAGGTCCTAATTGTATGAATGAAATTAATTCACATTTCAAATAAACATAAATAAATATAAAAACTAACTATAAGGGAGTGAAACATAATACATTTCNTGTATGAATGAAATTAATTCACATTTCAAATAAACATAAATAAATATAAAAACCAACTATTAGGGAGTGAAACATAATACATTTCTGAGTTTATTTTGGTTTCATTTATCCAGAAAGTCAGGTGCTTAGAGCGCCCTCTATGGGCTGGCTTCAGAAACGCAGCTTAACATAAGTTTCACTTTCTATGACAGGAAGCGGTGAGTATGCAAAGATCACAAGCCTATATGATTTAATTTGCGCTTAAACGGTTAACAGTTTAACTAATGTTATTTATCATGTAAACGTTGCAAATATACGTAAATGTATTCAAACTATTAATTGGTATATAGGTGTAGATAATTTATTTAACGTCTTTGTTTTTTCTCTTTCGTTTTTACAGACTCAGAACCGAAACAACAGTGAGAAGCCAACCAAAATAAACGACATAGTTTCCTTCTGCTTCTTATTCCTCCTTATATAAAACATGAGCGTGTTGTTAAAGGAAATACGAAGCTACAATTCAAACGCAGCGATCGTACTGGAAAGTAGGTGATATTTATTAGATTTATGTGATTAATCTAGGGGCCTTTCACTGGAACAGGATCAATTAGCGTTCACTCCACAATTTTTCTTCTTGTTAAATGTATTAATGTGTAATTTCTTTATTGAAATCATTTTACAGAGGCGAATTTCTGCTCTGACTCAGAGATCCAGTCTCTCACTAGAATCGATCTAAATGAGCTTTTTCCTGGACCTGAGAAGCTGAAGCTGAGGAGGTCCATCTTTGAGAAAATAAACAAACAGGTGTTTATTTCATTTGTGTTGTGACCAAGTACACTTTTACTACATGCATTTGAACAAAGCTACATTGGTACAGTGCCTGCATATGGAGTTATTTTAGGTTTTTATTAAATTTAAGAAAAAAAGTGGAAAATAATTTTAAAAGTAAAATAAATATATTATGTAAAGTAATGTCCACAATGATACCAAAACCTGATGCTATTTAAGAATTAAATTTTATAAAAGATATTTTGATGAATTAAAAAAATCTTTTTTTTTGTCTTTGCTCTTGATTCAGGTTTTTTGTCTCTATGTGAAAAATTTATCATTTTGTAAGCCAAAAATAATTGAGTGTAAAAGTACATTTTTAAATTTTTTTCCCCCTGAAACACATTTCCAAATGTCAAATTATCTTTTATTTATTTCATGACAAAATGTTTTCTCATAAAACATTTTCTTCAGTCTCAAATAACATCAGTTTTTGTAATGAGTTTGGACATTTATTTTTCTCCCAATTTATTTATTTTACTTTTAAATTGTTTTCCCCCTTTCAGGTCGCTTTTTCCTTAAATTTTATGAAAACACAAGAACTCCATACATCCATGCATGCATACACTCATATACCTTTGGCTTGTTTTTCCTTTTTGTTGTGATTCATACAGAAACCAATTGAGAAAGTCCTGCAAGATCTGAGAAGTTTCATCCCTGAAGATTCCATAAAGGGTGTGTTTATTTGTTTTTTTTGTTTTTTATCAGAAAATACATTTAGAAATAGAATATCATCCATAAAGCATGAATGTGCCATCCTTGTACTCTTTTTTTCAGATGCCCTAAGCAGCGGTGGGGTGTTGGTAGACTATCTCCATGTGCTGAAGGACACTCATGCTCAGCTGAGCAATGTGCAGCATTTTCTTAAAGCACACATTAGTTTATTGGAGGACATCAAAGGACAGCCACAGCAGAAACATCAACCAGGTCCAGATTGCATTGTTTTGATAAAGCCTATAAGAATCATTTTACCAGCATATTTTTACTTTTTTTTTTAAATCTACCGTAGCTATCGTTAAACAGATATACTGGAAATGATACCGATTTTTAGGACTGTTAACACTTTTTTCAGATGTAAAGATTTTAAATAGAAATGGGGATTGTAATCCAACCAACATAGAGTATCTTTTGTAAAAACAAAATCTGCCTCACAAAAACAGATGTTTTATTTGAACAAATTCCAATGGTTTGTATTTAGTTGCCACTTTGTTATAATTCCTTATAATGATTACATGTTCATAAAAATCCACAAATTAAATAATATAGGTTGTGTCCGAACGTCTGCCCTAATCACTTTATAGTGGTTAGACCATTTTAGATGAGTGTCCGAACGTCTAGTGGGTGAAAAACCCTCTATAGACGTTGAATAGTAGATGATCACTGCTTGAAAAGTAGCAATCATCCCTGGTCACTAGACAAGCAGATATATACCAGAATGCTTTGCAAGTGCTCTCCTTGCAAAACATCATTGGATTTGTTGTGGCGGAGAGAAAGAACAAAGATGGCTCAGGTACCTTGGTGGGAGGCGGAGTTATGTGACCAATGGGGAGCGAAAAGTAGTGACAATCTGTACAAACGGTAAGTTAACTGAATTCACCATAAAGTCCCCTATATAGTCCCCGCTCTATAAAGTGATTGAGGGATTTAGGGGTTAGGGTGGACGTTCGGACACCAGCCCATGACTGCAGACTGTGTAATTTAACAATGAAACTTTGCTTTGTAGGCTCTGCAGCTAAGCTGCTGGATGCTCGAGCAGCTTCCAGAAATGAAACCGCCTTACAGAAACCTCAAGGTGTCCATCACTTTTTACCAACTTTATAATTTATAAGTTGTATTAATTATGATTCCTGCTGGTCTTTTTTAAAGAAAATTAAACTTCATTATTGTTCCCCTAAGTATATATATATATTTTTTTTATGTTTACTTATTCAACAGACTCATTCTCAGGGGCTGGGAACCAAAGTGTTTGGGGTTCTACACAATCAAACTTCTGGTCAAGCAGTTATGGTCGCTCCCAGGTTGCACAAGGTAAGATGCATTTTTTTTTTTGGCCTTGAATCTATTTTAGTTTAATTAAAACAGTTTTTATTTATTTTCTAATTTATTTAATACATTCTGTAAGTTCCAAAACTGTATGTCTTAAACTTTTCTCTTAGTGATGGTGAAGTTCAAGATGGTGGTCGGCGGTAAAACCTTTGATGCCCATCTTCAGATTCTGGATAAACTCAGGAGTTCAACACAGCAGCTGATGTTGGTAGAGAGTCAGAACAGTGAGGATTGCCAGATGGCGTTTGTCTTCTGTCCCGTCGTTTCACGCGTTGGGACCGATGTGGAAGCAGCCATGAAACTGGTTACGGGTAAGACTATGAGCTTCTCTAAACTTCTGCATTGAGTCTAAGAATCATATGTTTATCTGTTTTCAATCTGACCTTTTTTTTTTTATATTTCAAAATATGGGAAACAGTTTTTATTTATTTAAGCATAAACACAATAAATAACCTGTTGTTTCAAACATCATAATTTTCATAATAAATTTTTGCCACTAATCTTTTTGTCCTTAATGATGAGAAAACAATGAGCATCTGTTTGTTTTTCTGACAGAAAATCTTCTTATGAATATATCTTTATTCCTGATATATTCACTCTCTTTTGTTCTTCACAGGTGATATGCCTGTCATTCTGGTTTTGATGCACCACGCTCATGAAGCGAAGCCTGTTACTACGATGGGAACCTGGGAATGCAACTCTGTTATGCACCATGTTAATGTGTTTTACCATGAGAAAGCTAGAGGATTAATAACCTGCAAAGAAAATGATAATGCCATCTCTGATTTACAAAATGTGTTATTAAAACGCTGGGTAAATTCACAGTCAAGTGACAATTTGGCTGACACAAACACTGGCCATAACAGTCCCTCTGGCAGTGCTAACTATGAACATGATGGTCAAAATAAAAAGGGGGGTTTATTTAGTGGTAGATTTTTTGGCCTTGGATAAATGGTAGGGCAAAAAGTAGGGCACTGCCAACAGTTTAAGTGATTCAGATTTTCCTGTCAGTATCCATACTTAATGACATGATTGTGATATGATTGTGGCTTTAGCCACAAAATTATCTGTATGTACCAAAAAAGGTTTGTCATTGTTCATTTCCCCTACAACATTAAGTAAACTTTTCCCAAACCTGCTTTTTATGTTGTCTTGTTTTGACTAATCGATCTTTTGCCTTTAAACAATTATTACATCTGTATGCATATGTCAGAGTTATTGCACACACTAAAGTAACTTTTAACATTTACAGTTTAGCCAAAAAACATTACGATAAATACAGAAGAGAAGTATACAGTATCAGATGGTACTGTATATTAAATTCAGTGGCTTAACCTCCCACTTAAAAGAATCTACTGATTGTCCATTTAGAAGCTTGACCAGATTTTCTTTCACATCGGATGTAAAATGTTTGTTAATTTAAAAATAGTAGAAATATCTTTTATTGCCCTACTTTCAACATTCCATTCTGATGTACCAGCAGCAAAGTAAAAGGCAAAGGGAGGCGTATGGACACAGCCAGCCTTTTGAAAAAGCCTTCTTATTTTAAAAGGTTAAACAAAAAAAAAACAAAAAAGATAAAAATAGAGTAGAGCCAAATTTACGGCTCAAGAAAAAACATTTAGAGCCATTAAAGAGATTGTGTGCTATTATTTAGGCCAAAGTAAAAATCCTGCATTTATTTTTGCAGAACAAACTACACAATAAATTAAAAACACAGTGGGAATGTCCGTCTTTTGGGAGCAGTGGTGGTTAAAAATGTAACAGCTGCTTGGGGAAATAATTTCCTAGCAGACATAAATCAAAAATAAATACATACATACAACAGACATAAATCAGGTATTAATTAGTCTGTCATATACAGACTAATTAATACCTTTACTTCGAAGGGAAAACTCTTATTTTGAAACTCTTCGTTTTATTTAGAGCAAGACCGGAAGTTAGCCGTGTTTACAAAATGCTTCATCCGGTTTGGGCTATCAGCTAGCACAGTTGCTGAAGTTTTGTGTTTTTCTAAATAGTCTGAAAAGTTATTTTTTAAACGAGTCATTCAAAATGTAATTCTGTTAATATTTACTACCAATAAACACAGCTTTCCCTCGGCGGTTAGCTTGTAGCTGTGCAGCAACATAAGATGTTAGTCTGTCATGATATTCGGGCGTATGCTGTTGAGTCTCAGTTTGCACAGGTCCAGCAATGTTAGTTTACAGAAACTGAATGTCGTTAAAATTTGGAAGCTGCATTCATCGTTTACGAACAGTTTTATTAAAGTAGAAACTTTTCAACCGAAGGTACAGCGATTTAGATCTGAGGTAAGAAAATAAGCCTAATCTACACTCAAGAGGCTTAAATAAAAATAATTAAACCATCGGCGTCTGTTTCAGGTTACAGGTCAGACTTGGGTCTGTTTACCAGCTGTGAGTGTAATGCAGCCAGCCAGCTCCTGCTTTGGAGGGGAGGCCAACACGGTTTCCTCTGATGGTGAAGATGATGATGAGGAGGGTTACAGTGGTGGAGCTGACACCCTGGTGGAAGTGAAGAGTGAAATGCAACAAGATAAGAAGATGCCCACTGATCTGGTTGATGTGATGGAGGTCCATAGAAGTAAAGCAGATGCTGAAACCCCTGCAGTGTTCAGTGAGTAAATCATTTAGACACATGATCAATGTTTACGAATTGCCTTTATACATAATAGAGGATCTTTGCTGGATTTATTTCTTTTTTATTATGGTTTTTGATGTGAGTTATATTGTATTTCTATGATTTGTACATAGAAAATGTAACGGGAGTATATTGGTTGCAACTCAAGTCAGGATGCAGATATATTTTTAGACAACTCATAAAGAAATACTGGTTTTTAGATCCTTTATACATTGATCCCTTCCTTAAATGCAAAACTCATCCTGACCTGTGCTGGTATAATAAATTCTAACTTTGGTTTATTATCAGAACTTGAAATGCAAAATATGAATTCATGAATTAATCTAAAGTTGATTGACCTACTAACCATTAAATAATAAGTGGCCAGGTTTTCCATGTGGCCACAGCTGCCCAGGAGCTCACTGACAGAAGCTAAATTGCTGCATACAGGCTTGACCAGCATCAGTAGGCAATTTGGGGTGAAGACTCATCCCCAAGGACACAACGGCAGAGTAAAACAGAGCTGAGTGTCGAATTGGCTTCACTCCAGTTGCAGGGCGAACGTCTGCATCCAACAGCACTCTTACCCCACAAAAGTTTAGTGTAACTCTTCTATCCTCATATTGTCGCATTCCAAACAAAGCAGAGAAGTTGACGCTGCTATACTCTGCAGCACAGATAAATGCTATTTCGGTGATAACTAATGTTTCTTAAGTGTTTATATTAATAATCAAAATTGCATAAAGTGCATAATGCATCCCTGTTGACATCAAACAGTGTCAATAATCCCAGGCCACACCATAGACTAATTCATTGCTTCTTCCACATATCTGAAATGGTAGCTCCTACCTCCTGTTCCTAGCTCATATTCCTTCACCTTTCATTGGGTCAACAACAGGAACGCTATGGCTGAATCCAGCCTTCAGCATTACAAACGTCATTACTTGACAGAATCATGCATAGATGATGCGACTGTACCTGCAGCAATCTGGAAAAGAACTGCAAAAAAAAAAAAAAACAGAAGTTACACAAATGTAACAGCAGCTAAAGCTCTCTCTAGAAAAAACACAAAATATAAAGATTCCCACATTAGCATGTGTCACACAGAGCACATTGAAGAGACCATGTTTTTTGCTAAGATTCATGATGTTGGCTGTGCCAGTATAAACTGTCACGCAAAGGATCATGAGCAACCGTATAGCTACTAGCCTCAGCTATGTCAGGATGTCCCTAAATGAATTGCTGCGCCCTTTCCTACCTCCAGCTTCCTTACTGCCAATACTATTTGAATAATACTTAAGATGGTGATCGCTGACCGACTTCCGCTTAGGCTTACTTGTCCTTACAGATTTGAGGGATTCTAATTGAGCCCTTCTTTCTGCTCTAGTATGCCTCCACTCTGGCATTACAAGCAGATAGTAGTGAGGCTCTGCTTAACAATGAACGGGACATGAATGACTTGATGGCTGTAAAATTTCAACACTGAAAAAAAATCCTCTAAGTGGACATCATCAGTTATTTAAATTGAACACATTTTTATCTAATACATTTTGATCATGCATCTCTTCCCATCAACTCTGACCAGCTTTCCACAACATAATACTGCCACCACCCTGCTTCATCACAGCAGTATTGTTTCCAGGGTTAAACTGCAGTGTTAGTTTTCCATCAAACTTATTTTGTGTCTATCACATAAGATCCTAATAAAATACATCAAGGTTTATCAGTCCACTATAAAAAAAATCTAAAAACATATAATAGCTCTTAGTACTTTATAAAGATTTATTTTAATAATAAATACGTCTTCTCATTTATTTATTATCCCCCTTTTTTTACAGAATCAAATGAAAAGAAATCAAAGAGGAAAATTAGGAGAGAAAAGATGAAGCTGATAAAGAAGAAGCTGAAATCAGTCGAGGCGTCGGCCAGCTTAATGTCTGAGCTTCCATTTGCACTGACCAGCCCCACCACATGGAAAGAGCTTGGATGTAAGTCTAATTCATGATGTTCTTCAACTGTGTCAGTATGACCAGCGTAAATTAATGTAGCTGACCTACTGATAACAAACTACTTTCAGTTTCATGTAACTTATGTTCTCAAAAGTGTTTGTGTGTCCTGTAAAGTCCCCACCCTAGAGACAGCTGAGAAGAAGAGGAAGAGAAAGAGAGGAGACAGCGGGGTCCGACTGGACAGTGAGGAGGATGTTGATCAGAAGAAAAAGAAAAAGAGCCAAAGACCAAACTACTTTGTATCCATACCCATTACTAACCCTCAGGTATAAAAAGCCTAATATAGGCTAGAATTTCTATGTTAATCTTTGTTTATAAAATGTTTCTAATTAATAAACAGAGAATAACTGTTATGAAAAATCTCTTCTTCTGTTATTGGAAATGCTCATCTTGGTATATTCTCTTTTTCTGATTAGTTTTGAAATCAATACACATATTATACTGAAACAAACTCCTATTTACTGAACAGTAGTTTAAATATTTCAGCATTTTATTTGAGCTAAATTATAACCTTTTTCTCAGACTTCCTCTCTCACATAGTTAATAACGAGATATATCTTGGATTTCCAAGTGAATTTTGTGAGTGAGAAAATGGATGAATGTCTTTCTGCTTTGAATAACTGAAAGCGATTGTGTCTGTGACAGATTAAGTCACTTGTCAAAGAGGTCCAGGAAGGCATAATTCAGCAGGAGCCCCGCCTGGCCAAAGCTATGATCCCAGTTCCGACTCTTCACATCACACTACTGGTCACTCATCTGGCCAGTCAGGAGCAAGTGGAGCTGTGAGTAACCTCTCATTGAAGCACATGCTAGCATTTAGTAATTAAGCATTCAGACAGGAGTTATTTAAAGAAAGAAAACAAATATTAATCCCTAGACTGAGGTTGAAGACACACCATATGTTAGTACCAAGTTACCAAAGATTTAAGCCTTTGCTTTTACTCACTTCAGGGTGTTGAACTGAATGCTTTGTCATGCAAACTGTAAATACTGTAATGAAAAACTTTAAATAAAACATCATATTCTTCTGTCAGCATTGGATAAAAAAAAAAAAAAATAGGTTTAATGTTGTCAATTATTATCTAAATACATATTTTATCCCAGGAATTATGTTGTTTAAAGTCCTAAATGTATTTCCTCAGTCCATAAAAAGTTGTTAAAGGCTTGATTTTGTTTATTGCGTAAAAAAAATACAAGTAAAGATTTTTATCACCATTTCCCAGGTTTTTGTTAACGATTGATTCTGTTCTGCACCTTTGTTGGTAAGACGGAGCTATATTTCTTGATTAGGACCATTCATACTAAAAGTGAGTTAAGCTGCATTCAATACAACTAAAGAAAAAGAGATAAAGCAGTTTGCAAAAAGAATATTAACTTTTCAAAGCATAGTATAAAATTAAAGCACCACCAAAGGGGAAAGAAAACGTTAAATGTGGCCCAGAAGAAATTGTTTCCGACCAGATTTCCTGTAACAAACATGTAGGCAGTGTAAGGAGTGGAGTTCTGGTGTTTGCCAGGTGTTATGGAAATACAATTATCAGAGGAGTAGGACACTGTTTCAATAAACTTAGAAAAGATTGATCTTTTTATTCGTCAGTTTAATCGAAGGCAAGTGGCGTTGGAGACAGTTCACCAGACTTAAACAAACTTGATTGTTTTTTTGTAAACACAGAGTGTATACAACATGAAATTTCGATGCATACAGCTTTTTTAACAGTGAATGAGCAACTTAGCAGTGAAATGAACATTTTCATTTATAAAGTGTAGCAGTGATCAGAATGTAAACAGTGTAGGAGAGACATGGGGCAAAAACCATTACCGGTAATATGAAAGGTTCAGAGCAGTGCAAAATGAATAAATAAATATGGTGCAAAATGCAGTAGAACACTGAGTTGAATTCTATTTAAAAAATAAAAATCCGCTATGTTGTGCAAATAGAATGTGTACAATTGTGATGCAGAGTCTCAATTTGTGACTTGATTAGAGTTTTAACAGTTCTACAGTCTTATGGCAGTGGTGAAAAAGCTGTTGCAGAATCTGCTGGACCTGCATCGAATGCTGCAAAGCCTCTTCCCAGAGGGCAGCAGGGAGAACAGTCCATGTCGGCGTGTGAGGGGTCAGTGATGATGTCACGGGCTCAGGACACAAAGCGCTAGGATTAAATGTCTTTAATGGGGGGAAGAGGCCATAGTGCACACATGGTGCTCACTAGTGAATTAGTGAATGTGAAGCTATGACATCCTTTTATACACATCACAGTACATTCCAGAAATTGATGTGAAACTGATGTAGGGAGGAAGAAAGAAAAATAACCTTGAGAGAATTGCTCTGTTCTCTCTGAACAAGAACCAGGCTGAAAAAACCCCCATGTAACTTAAAAGAAACAAGATAACAGGATTCTGGAGGAATCACACCCTTCCATACAAAACCCAAGGCCACTGATACAATTAGAAGATAAAGCACATAGTTTTTCTGCCAATTACGAAGATTATATAGTTATGCACAAAATTTCCCATTGCACTCCATCAATGAGCTGTAGTTGCCTGATTAGAAGAATGAAAGCATGCATCAGTTATATTACTTCTCTGATTTCTTTCTCTTTCTCTGTTTCCGCGGGTCATTAAACATCCTTAAGTCATTAAATAATTATTTTTTAATTAAGGCCTGAATTGGCATTAAAATGCATTAAATGTGATTATTTAGGCATTTAAAATGCTTTTATTTTGAATTTGTTTTATAGAAACAACTTATTAAATGATATATATATTTGCAAATATATTGCAATATATTATATCGCGATATATTTGCATATTTGTGCGGAACTGCTTCCGGTTGATCGTGAAGCCGTATGTTCGGAAAAGAAGCTCGAGGCGGAGAAAAAGCTAGATAATGCGAAAATTATAATTTCAACAAAAGTGGCTGGAAATCGAGGAATTGCAGCCTGCCGACGGTAAAGATGAAGAAGGAATTTGCCGTGTATATATGAGAGTCATGGGTACCTAACGATGGCATTAAAATTATTTCTAAGAGCATTAAGAGAGCATTATAAAGCATTAAATTAGAGTTGCTCATTCCTGTATAAACCCTGTGTTCTCTAAATTAGTATTTGACCTTAACTGGAATCATTTAGTCCAGTGGAAGTTTTAGATGAACATCAGTCATTCAACACCTTATCAAATACAGTCTAATATGGTGTGGAGTGTTGAAACATCTAAAGAAAAATCATTGGAGACTGTTATCTTTATAACTACATCATTGGTAAAAGGTTCCGTTGGTATTAGGGAATAAAACAAGCTGTTCTGACATCAGAGATTTTCTCTCTTCCAGTTTCCCCCACTGCCCTGGTTACCTGGTTAAAGAAATTATAGGATGTTTTCAGATGGTTTTTCGTTAATACTTAGGGATTATGTAAAGCTATAAACATACAAGAAAAGCAGGATTAATCTATTTTTAGAAAACTGAGCTCAATTTGTACGGTATGAGCAGATATAGAAATGGACCTGAAACTGAACCCATCAGCGACGTTCAGAAATCAACACAATAAATCCTTTGGTGCTTTTAGCCCTAAGTTTAAACAGTATTGCGTCAACATATACTTTAATTCTGTAACAATATTAATATACTGATTTCCTATTTTATTTTGCAGATAAAACCTGTTTAAATAATGCATTCACATACTGATATTAGTGTTTTCCAAAATGTAGTGATCTGTGACTGAGGGTGGAACCATTTTTCACAGGATGTGTTGTAAATACTCTGAAGTTTAATCAAATAGAGACCTTTCAGGTTTATTTAAGCCATCATGCTCCAGTTCTTTGATGGGATCTCTCATCGTCTGTGATCTGTCCAGCTTTATGACAGCAAGTGGTTTACACAGCTTTGGGGTTAACAATGCAAAATATCACTTTAGATTTAACTTTTTTATATTTTAGATTTATAGTGGAATCATTTCCTTTCATTTTCAAGGCAACTTAACTATTTAGTTACTATTATAAGCATAATATTGTAATATCAGGGTTCTAATGTCATCTGAAAACTGACTCTTGAAGAATGTTTGAGTTTCCAGGTGTTTTTTTTGTCTTCTATATTCTTCTATTTTCATTATAAAACAATTAATTTTTTGCAAAACCTCTGGTGGTGTTCATATAGATTTTTATACAATTGAAATGCTCTGCCACGTTTGACTTTGGTCTATTTTTCCTCTCAGTGATTTAGATTTCGGGATTTACCGACTGAATCCACTCTCATTGAAAAATCACATTTATTCCAAGCTTTAGGAATATTTGCAAACAAAATAGTTCATGCACCGCACTTTGAAGAATCTGCATTTATTTAGAAAACTGTTGTTGATATGACAACTCCAGGAGTTTATCCAGGGTGTTCCAGAAAAACAATGAAGCTGAAGATTTTGTGTTTATTCTCTTTGAAAGCTAGAGACTGTTCTACTGACGACTCTGAAGAGATCCACATGTCTACAGTGAGGGTGAACTGATAAATCAGCCCCTATTTCCTTAATTTTGGACGATAGGTTGATACTTGCGTGTAAAACCAATATTATCTCAAATTCAGCCATAGCTGGTATTCTAAACCACTATTTATATCTGAAAGACACTACCTAAAGTGCAGTTAAAACAAGTGTGTTTTGTTTCACAGGTATTATTTAAGTGTTTGATCGATAAGATTGAAGTATTAAAGGTGTTTTGTGATCTTATAACATCTGACAGTGTCGGTTATATGAAGAAACGCAGTGTTGGCTAAAATTGGAATCGGTAGATTACGTTTTTAAAGGTCAGCCAGATGATCAGCCATGATGGCGATCAGTCAGAAAACTGTAAAGGGTACACAGTGATATGAAGTCCATAGTGATCTGAAAATCCACAAACAAAAATTGGAGTCAGGAAATAGTAGTAGATTGATAGAAATTATATTTTTCTGGGTATTTAAAAACAGTTGAAAGGTTTTTGACAGCAGCTTAAATGACCAATTAATACGCATTATATGGAAAACTGACATTCAGACTCATGTTTTTAAGCATATTTCTCATAATTGTTTCTTGTTTGTTGTAAATTTATTATCTGATATTGAATATTATATCTAAACAATGAAATAAAAACAAAAATATTGCACAATACTTAAATGTGGGCTAAATGAAAAGTGTGTTTACTACCTGTTTAATTTATTTATTT
>NW_015151191.1:389134-426611 GCF_000732505.1 Cyprinodon variegatus
AGTTTTAAGGCCGATACAGGCCGATATCGATAGGGGGCCGATAATATCGTGCATCCCTAGTTTTTATTTCGCCTTTGTAGGATCCTTTTTAGGATGCAGGGGATAAAAAAGAAAATGAATTTTGTTTTTTATGTAATATCAGTAAAATATATAATAAATGGTTTGTAAAGGAAAGAGAAGGGACAGAAGGACCGAGACAGGAAATGAGTCTATAAGAATAGAAGTGACATAGGAAGGACAGTTATTATCCCTCCTTTTTACCTCGTTGACACTGGATGGAAAGTCTTCCTGTCTGGCGCTTTCCAGATACTGCACTGTCCTGTTTTCTTTCTATTTACCAACAGGATCTATGTGTCATGAAATGGAAACTTCACTCACTAAAAACTATTTCTATTCTCTCCATTAGGGAATAAAGCGAGTGGAACCAGACCTTTACTCTGACTACAAAAACAAGTAAGTGACTAATTTATCCTCTAACAAAATACAGAAACAAATTGGGGCATTGATTTTGTGTCATGGGATTTTAAGGGCAATATATAAAAAACACAAAATAATTAAATTGCAGTTGTGAAGTTTTAGGACCCACATTCTTCATTAAAAAATCATTATAAAATCGGGTAGTTTGCATAAATTTTTTCATGCAACTAGTGTGAGTTACTGCCATATAAAATCTAATAAGGGCATAAAAACAACTATGCCTCTTTAAGGTATTCAAACTAAACGTTATTTAGCCCCCCTTAACACTAGACTAAGAATTTACCAATGCGTCCTGGACTTCAAGGAACATCCAAGCTCTGCTGCATCGGGACAAATCTAGAAAAACTTATAAAGGTGTGCATTTTTAATCTTTATTATATTGTATATTTGGATGTGTGTATATATCATGTAAAACTGTAACTAGAGCGTGTAACAAAAGTAATTTCCCTCTGGGATTATTAAAGTATTTCTGATTCTGATTCTGAGAACTTCATATTGTTATTAGACTCTTATGGCCTAATCTGTAATGGTTTTTGTGTGTATAAACACAAGTAAACTGCATAGAGTGCACATAGATGATCTAATAACCAGGTGTAAATTGATCACATAAGTCAGCTTTTCCAGGTTTCATGACTGTTATTTAATCTGTAAATTGAACCTTTGAAATTGTTTAAACTTTTTTTTTGCTCTTATTTCAAGTACTTTGAGATAATATGTAAAGTGCACTATCATTATTATTATTAGTAGTAGTTCCAAGGGGAACCACTACTATGAGGTCTACAATTAGAGTATGCTCAGAGGAGAGACACTGGTCATGGTGGACCTGCACCTACGATGACAATTTCAGACCCTCCATGATTTATAAGTGGAAGAACTTGCAAAGTAGCAGGGTGTTCTAATACCGTACTTATTTTCCTCACTGTAAAAGTTAGGGCTGGGTAAAATAATCAATGTAATCGATTTTTAATTGATTCCTTTACATTTTTGCAAAATCGATGTCTAGGGAATGAGATAGATTAGTTTTATAGTGACAGGTGTGACATTCACATTCAAATGAGCAGGAAAGATGCACTCAAGATACTTAAGCCAGACAGCTGCAAATATACCCAATAGGTTGACTGAAGACATTAGCAAATGGGGGCTGACCAGAAAACACCCTGTAGTTGTTATAGACAATGCTGCAAATATGGTTTGTGCAGTAAAGATAATGCAGCTCCTGCATTTCTGCTGTGTCACATCTGCTCGCTCGAGTGAGGCTTCACTTTTTCACTTCTCACAAACAAGTTTGGACTTTTGAGACAGTGTTGTTCACATCTCAAGTTTAAACTGTCTGATTTACAAGTTTGCACTTTGTGTTTAATATGACAGGAAAAAATAAAATACACGAGTATTTTGAAACACAGTTTAACCACTTTCGTTGTTGTAAAAACAGATCGAATCGCAATTAATCGATTTAGAACTCTAGGAATCAAAATCAAATCGATTCAGGACTTTGGCAAAAATACCCAGCCCCAGTAAAAGTTGCTTTCACAGATTGATGCTTTTAGGTGGGAGCCACAACTGACGTATGCCTTTGCAATCTTTCTTTAACGCTCAGATTTTTTGGGAACCAGACAGTGGAGCGTTTGGATTTGTGTTCCATGTTAAAAAAGAAGCAGCCAGACGGATATTACCACACTGACACTTCACTACAGCTGGGTAAGTTCCCACATGTACACAGTCTGAGTCATGTCATTTAAAGGCCCACCAGAGGGCGCTGCCGCCTAGCATAAGGGATTCTGAGTTTCTCTGTCCATGTTGGTTTCCATATGAAAGGGAAGCGTTTGCTGTCAGCAGTCTGTGTCCAGTTATAATTGCTTTAATCTGTTTCCTCATGATTGAGGCTGAGGGGCACTCTTCATGTGTGTGTTTCTTATTCGTTATAGGCTTGGACTCATATATGCTGTGAAGTGTTGGTAAACCACAGGGGATTTTGTTTCTCACCCTGACAAGGTGCTGGATTGATTGGGAGATTTTTTTTTTTTTACACCTTTTCAGCTCACATTGGCATCAAAGGTTCAACAAGAGAGAAACTGGCATAATGGAGCACCATGGGGCTACTGTGGAGCTTATTTCCATTTCAGACTCTACATCCTAGCTGCTCATTACCACACAGGCAGTTCTGTATAGTAAACTGGCCATTTTGAATAGAAGTGCCTGGCTAATCAAAGTAGTTGAGAAGCTGCGTGAGATGTAGTGGTGGTGTTTGGGGAAATAAAGGAGTTTGAAGCTTCATCTTCTGTTTATGTAAATTATTAGCATCATGTTTTGATGTATTAATGATACTCTGATGTTTCATTGGACAGCTTTATAACAACTCTTAGATGATTGCATAATGAGTACAAAAAAGCATTTGCCCATCCATATGTGTTCCAGTAAGTAGCTCCTAAAGTTTAATCAGGTTCATATTTCTTAAGCATGTAACCGTATGAGGGATTGCCTTCGAGTCAATGAGTCGATGCAATCAACTGGTTTTCCTTAGATAGAAAACTCTGAATCAATTTGACTTTATGATCTGGTTATATTGTGTCTGTAAAGTGCCTTGGGATGACATACGTTATGATTTGGTGCTATATAAATAATTGAATTTAATTATGCAGTTTAACAGAGGGATTTCTTCTCTTTAATTGTGTCTCATTAAAACTCTTATTAAAAAGCTCAAAAAAAGGAAAATCAGGTTTTATTTTTTTTATTTACAGCAGAAAAGTGTATTTGAAGATGTACTTCTGTCGGCGTTGGTAGAAAAAATGAAAATGATCCAAATCTTTGAATATAGAAATATCTTCCGTCTAAAATGATATCAGCGCTGACGTTGGAAGCAATAAAACTCATTGGATAAAAACTAGCAGATCATCATTGACAGGGAAATGGGATCTCTGCCTCTCTTCACTCTTCCTCCAAAGTCTGAGAGCCTGATTTTTTACCGGTAATTGAAATGTGAAAGTTATTTACATCTGAAAAGAGAACTTTAAACCATTGTGCTCCAATCCTGTCCTCTTTATTCTCTGTACCCTAGTTTTTCTGTCCTCTCTGATTCAGGAGTTGCTCAATACGAGCGGTGCGATGGTGGTCCGGCCTGTGATTGATACCTTTGTGTGTTTTGGCTCTTGAGGAACTGAGTCCAGCTGCTTTTCTTGTAAATCTGTGTTTTATTGCCCAAGCCTCTCATGGCCCCAGTTTTCCTTCTTGATAGCACGCTTTTTCTTTTACTTAACTTCCCATTTAGGAGTTTGGACTTTCTTTAAACCACATTTTTGTTTCTTTAAACAATGATTTTTCTCAGATTATCCCTCCTGGTAAAGGATTTGGATGAAGGTCTTTCTTCTGTCCTTGTCACCTTCTTTTTCTTGTGCCCTTCCTTCCCTTCTGTGACTCCGTCCTTCTTTGTGCCCTCCCTCTCCTCCTTCATTGTGTCCAATCTTCCTTCCCTCCATGTTTCCTTCTTTTCTTCCATCCAGTTTATTTCTTTACTGCTACTGTAAAGTCATCCTTCTATATGAACCTCTGCCTTTAATTCATAATGAATATAATTTTTAAAATCCTAAATCATGGCGAGCTCAAGGAAAAGTTAGAAATGTTTACCTCAAAACGTGGAGGTAAGCGACCAATTCTCTCAAACACTGAAAAGAATTTATGATAAAAAAATAGTCCTCAGACTTTTTAATTAAGTTTCACTTTAATATCTGAATTACTAAAAACATTTTTTATGATGTTTTATTTGAATAAAATACGCATTCATATCCAGGACTATAGTTACAGATCATTTACTAGCATCCTGAAGCTACATTTTTACAACGGTTGTTCTCTTCTGTCTGAATATGCTGTTGTAGTATTAAGTAACAAAGCGATGTCCCTCCCCCACCTGTTTCTGCCCACTGCCAATGTTTTAACCCTTTCCTATGTAGAATAAACGTGACTATGAAAATATTTCTTGCAGGAAAACATGCAGATAACTCCAGTGTGGAAACTAAATGAGCCCCATCCATCTCTCTTATTACTGTAAAACAAAGCTGGAAGGTAATATCCATTATGCAGCCAGCTGCAGCCTCTTCCTCAGCAGTTAGCCTGACTCATTAGTCAGTTAAGTGTTTCTCCATAAAGAGCTGAACAGAAAAACGCATACATGTTCTTCAGAATAAGCAATTAGAAATTATTGGTAAATTATTTCTGAAGCAGCTTGAATAATTTTTGCTTTTATGTTTTTTTTAAATATTTTTTACAATTTATTTTAGTATTTTGCTATTAATACAATGCTACTCTACAAGATGTCATGCTGTGAGGAAAACTTCATACCTAGAGGAGGTTATGGCTTATTACTTTCTCATGTATGTCTCATGAGCCATCACACTTAGTACATCACAAGTGGGGTATTTAATTTATAGCTGATATATTTTTTAAGTTATCATAGATAATCCGTATGGATTTCTTCTCTGCACATTATATCTTGAAGAGATGTGATAGAATATGAACAAATATGTTTGAAAATTACTCACTTTTGTGAGGTGGTAATATGTAGTTTGTGACAAATGTTGATCTCAGTGTGATGAAAACATTCAACTGTCTGCAATCTGAGCATGAAACTCAAAGAAATGAAACCTTAAATTACAAAAAAAACAACAACAGCTGTCATGTTAATGAGAAAAGAAAGTGTGGGAAATCTAAACTGTCGTTTTCATTAGTGTAAACAGGATCAAAGTGTTATTAACGCTGACTATCACATTCTGATAGAGGTTCAAATGGTTTGACGGGGTCTTCCCCATTGCCACTGCTATGCAGACTAATCGCTGTGGGTGTGGGAGTGCATGAGTGACAGAGAGCTGTGAGATTCTTTGGAAGTGGGCTGTCACCGGGGTTAGTGGATCAGTGGGTTTCGTGAGAGCGTGGCAGTGTGTGTGCGTGGGGCAGAGGGATGTTTACCTCAGACATCACTTTGTCAACAATAAACAAGACATGCATATTTAAAGATGAACATTATGTCAAATGGGGGAGTTTTAGCGCAGATTATGATGGACTGGAGTTTTTATAGATGGAGTACATCCACTACTAACAAGTTAGTGGCTGCAGGAGTTTGTCCTGCAACCAAAGGGTTGTTGGTTCAGGCTTGGGGTTCAGTACCGTTGTGTCCTTGGGTGGAATATTTCTCACCATTTCCTACTGATGGTGGTCAGAGGGTCCAGTGGTGCCTGGGTTAGTGAGCACCAGCGCAACTGGGGCTAGCATGTAGCTTGCCAATATCATGAATGAATGAATGTATGAATGACTAAATGTAGTGTAAGGCGTTTTTGTCAATTCTTCTGACTTGATAAAGCGCTATATAAGTACAGGCCATTTATCATTTAATAAGTTTTACAGTGTGTTCGTAGAAAGGATGAAAGGTTTTTAGATTTTTCTTATTCATATACAGTTTAAATATTTTTTTTTATTTTTTTTATTTTTATTTTTTTTATTCCAGCATGTTTCCAGAAATGATTGAATAAATCTAAAATTTATTTTTAAATGAATAAAAAACAGCTACCAGAGGTTTTTTCACATTAATGGATTAGAGAAGGAGTAACAACATAGAAAAATATTTTCTATCACACACTTAATATATATACTCAACAAAATCCTATTCCCAATTACTGACAAAAGTAATTTAAGGGAGTTTATAACACATCTGAATGATATTCAGATATGTAGACTCATTTAGTGAATTCAACTCCAATACAGACAATTCATTCTGATATATTTGAGATAGGAGTTTCATAAACCTTCCAGCTTCTGAACCACAAAATGCTGCCAGAGCTGATTTTTTCCAAACTTATTGGTTTGTATAAAAAAAATGTTATAAGATCAATTAACCAGGAGTGTAATACCATTAAAACATAATCAATAATCAAAGTAGTTAGTTTGGTCCATGTTTTTAGTGATGTTATTTTATCTTTCAGACCCTATTGGATCAGGTCACTGACTTGCAGTAATCCCTCATCATGATGAAGTAATTGGAAACAGAGATGAAACACTCTGCATCAGCAGAAGTTTATAAAATTATAGAAAATATGAAATAAGTCAGCACCATCCCCGCATTAAAAAAAGCACTTGATTTTATATCAGTTTATCTGAATTTAAATACTAATGTGTATCTTATAAGCCTCCACAAGTTATGTGTTGCTACTAATGCCCGAATCTCACACTAGAGATATTCACCTCTTCATTTAACCCATCCCCTTAGGGAGCAGTGGGATGTAATTGTGCGGTGCCCGGAGAGCACAGTGGGGTTAAGGATCTTGCTCAGAGACCCAGAGTGGCAGTCTGTGGGAGTGGGGCTCGAACTCAGAACCTCTGCAACCTAAACAAATGCCCTAACCACACTTCCCCTTTTGTTGACTACAAAAATAACTCTATAAAACCTATTGAAGAACAATAGACTTTACCCAGGAGGTGATTAATAACAAGCAGGGAGAACATTTATTTTAAAAAGCAGGCACTGTTTGACTTAAATGTTGTTTTTTTTATCTGACTTGTTTTTTTAACCCCAACTTCCTTTTGTTGATTTATTATTTCTCTTCCTTGAAGCAGTTTACTGAGGATTTTTATGCCTCAAGCCATAGTTGCTTCCTCTTGTCTGCTCTCCTTACTATCAAGAGACAATTTACCCAGCTACCAATCAAAGTAGACTTTTCTTGAGCTACACAACTTTTTGTGATCATTAAATGCATGTTAGCATAGCTTCATAATATTTAGTTATCATTGTGCTATAAATAAAATCTACAGTTTGCGTTGCAATTGTAAAATACATGCCAACAATAGAAGTGTTTGATGCTAATTCAAAAAGGCATGAAACAAAAAACTAAGGCCTTTAAAGATAGCAACAGTACCCTATTTTACATTGTGTTTAATTACAATCAAACGAATAAAACAGCTAATCTAATGAACCAAGGAGATTAAGATTCTTTAGCCAGTATTGATTTGAACAATCCTGCTTTTAAAGATATATTTTTTTTAATTCTCCAGTTATTTAAGGGGATTTGTTGTAAAAATGCAAAAACTCTTTATTAAACCACATGGGATAACCATTAAAAAAATCCTGCTCTCTTGCCCATTTAATGACGTCCATAATGTTTTCTATTAGTGTTGCACCAGTATCGGGCGAGGCCCTGATCCAGCACTAAAATGGTGGTATCAGTATCAGCATGTAACAACAAATAAGGCACCGATACCATTTTGTGAGCCAAAAATGTATTCTACTTTTGTCACCCATTCCAGGTAAGCAATAAAAAGTTCTACTGGATTCACTTTGTATTAGTCTTTTTCCTGCTTCACAAAGGGCAGCAGCTTGACAAAGCCATGATGGCAATTATTTTACATCCAAGTAGTATGCAGTTCTTCATATATACACACATACATTAATTTCATATAGATGTATCGGCCGATACTGCACAGCCTGGTATGGGGTATCGGTGCCATAAAATGGCATCGATGCAACCCTGTTTTCTATGCCACCCCTAATCAGAGCCACGGAGAGCAACTTCAAAGAGACTCGGGAGCTAAAGGTTGCAGACCCCTGATCTGTGTGGAATCTGAAGCTTTTCCTAAGAAAGGCCAAGGGAAATAATTTTCTCAGCAGGTGCTGGGTATACATATATTCAGGTTGGGACAGACCCTAAATATCTTGCCTGTAACAACCCAAAAGCTGATTCTTTTAGGGTTATGGAGTCATGACCATTGCTTTTCTCTGGTGTTTATCCCAGACAACCACCAGAGAAACAATTATTTTTATTCGAAAAAAGGATTTTATTTATTTTGTGTTACAACATTATATATTCATGGGGAATAGTATCAGTGAGCAGGACAACAAGTGCGTAATTACACATATGTCAATATACTGGTTCCTATGTCATTTATTAGGAATCCATATTTATACGCACCTCTAAAGACCTTTCTGTTTTGGTCCGTTTTGGCTCCACCCACTGAACAAAACTGTATTTTTTTTGGTTTAAAGGAAGACTTAATTTCCCATGAGGGTAAAGACCATAGGTGGTTAGAATCCTGATCTACCAGTTGCCTGCAGTTGGATTGATCTACATTTCTTTTTCTAGTTGCTGTGTGAAAGATGAATAGTGATAAGAAAAAAAAACTTATTGTGGCAAAACATCGTCATATGACAATGTTGACAATAAGAAACCTTTAACTCTGGTTTTGCATCGTATTTGCTTGGTGATATTCATACAGACTCCCTCGGGCCTTGACAGAGGTATCATTCAACTAGTTGTAAGTCGACATATAATGACAAAAGCTATAAAATGATTTCATGAATTTTGAAGTTATTAGTGTTGTTTTATTTTGCGTTATATTATTTATAAGTTAGAGATGCAGACATGGAAAATATCTTAAATCAGACAGGAAATTAGAGCATCAACTTGTCCAGGAAAGGCACTTCCATAACCTAATCCTGCCGATCTTATCATGTTCCTGTGCTCCACCCAAAGAGTCAAAACTAGGATTGCTCATTTCCAAAAGACTCTCTTTTGGTCCAAAGCAGCATGGGAACCAAATCGAGAAAGAAAGCTTTCAGCATTCTGATAAGTCCTCTGGTTTAAAACAGGCCAGCATCCACACTTGGGCTTTAAATATCCACCGTCTGAGGCCAAAACACATGATGAGCAGTATGTGGCATCACTCTCTCCTTGGGAGGGCCTTTATTCAGCCAACACTCTGCAGTTTCATGGCTCACACAAAATAATCACGAGGCGAGAATTAAAAAAAAAGTGATGCCTCATCCACAGTTAGAATAATTTATCCCTTGGAATTGCTCATAATCTAATTAGTTTGAAAGCAACGCCCCAATCATCAATATTCTTTACACCAAAATTGGTTTAAATAGATTTGGTATTCTATATGTCCTTTAAGTCTAAGTGTATTCCAATAAGTTGAAAATTAAAGTAGAAATGCTTCTCTTAAAGCAGAAGTTTCAGTCTGGCATAAAACTAATAACAAAGCTCATTTGAAGGATTAAAAAAAATTATCTTTTTTTTCTTTCTAAAGGGGCTATATTCACTTGCTAAATGGTCTAAACTTTGTGTTTAAGAAGAAGAAACTGCAAGGCTTTATCTTTATTACAATTAGGTAGATGGGTGCAAACATCTGCAAATATGATTATTCTCCCTTGTGTTAGGCATTGCTATAAAGCTTACAGATCATACTTTAAGGG
This sequence comes from Cyprinodon variegatus, assembly GCF_000732505.1. Taxonomy (NCBI): domain Eukaryota; kingdom Metazoa; phylum Chordata; class Actinopteri; order Cyprinodontiformes; family Cyprinodontidae; genus Cyprinodon; species Cyprinodon variegatus. The sequence continues at coordinate 398,841 of NW_015151191.1, forward strand.
TCTAAGACAATTCAGCTACAATCATTAACAGAGTCATAATTTGGTATTGTAATTTATAATAATTCTAAAATAGTTTTTGAATTCATGTTAAATAATTTTAAGGTGAAAAAGAGCAGAGACCAGCTCATCCAGACCCCTTTTATGCAAGGGTATGGACAAGAATTTGACTTATGTGCTTTAAAGTGAATGTAGCATTAGCAACATTAGCAGTTTGCCATGATTCATTTACCAGTGTTTCATGCTCTCTTACTCTGTAGGGAAAAAGCTACACAACAGGCAAAACAAGCAGCCTTTGAATGTTGGATTCACCCCTTTTGGTTAAATAGAGACTGGAGTGGTGATAGCAAGGCAGGCTAAAGCTGGCACCCTCCCATGAATGACGTTATTCCAGAAAAATGACCGAAATGGTGCTTTGTGGTGAACGAGCCCTCATGGGCTTTTCTGGTTTGAACAACAAAGAGCCCACATGTAAAAAAAAAAAACAAAAAAACAAAAAAACAAGCCACTTTCACAATGCGGATGACATAGAATTGAATGTTAAGTGTTTCAACTACTTTTAACAAAAGCATCTGGCCAGACTTGCTCTATAACTACATAATTTATTTAAAATAATTACTAAAATTAATCGATACCTTTTAAAAGTTTTATTATATTAATAACTTGTTATATCTTAGATACCCACATTGCAAGAAATGGGAATGGTGAAAATGTTACTTATTCAAGTTAGTTCCCATGTACAAGGAATTAGAATCATGACTTTATCATCATACGCAAATGTTTATATAAAGTAGAAGCTTAAGAAGGTGGAGTTGACAAGGTAAGAGCTTCAAATCAGATCACCACACCAAATATGCCTTAAAAAGCATAAATTAGATCAGCTGCTGTTCTTTAACGTTTCGGTGGGTCTAATCTGCAAGATAAAACCGCTGTAATGGCTAAGAGTAGCCCTATTATTGCAGTATTAGCCAGCAAATTTGGAAGCACCTCTATGCCAGACATGTTTAATAAAATATGTATATTGTACGAATAAGAAATTCTATATTTATCTTTTATCTTTATTTTAATGATTTGAATACAAACATGAGGTTTGAGGTATACTCTCTCATTTCGTGACAAACTAAAGGTATGAAAACATCTGTGCACTCATCTTCATTGGTTATTGTTGCTGCTGGTTGAACTGAGCACTGCAGCTTTACACAGCCCCACCACTCAACAACTGCAGAAAGAAAGTAGAAAGTACAGCCCTGAAAAAGTTAAATTACCTATATATATATAGCTAAAGGCTATATATATATATATATATATATATATATATATATACACAGACAGCAAGAGACAGCTGCTTAGAGCAGGATCTTGCTGTAAATCTGACCATGGCTCTTTTATGTCAGCATGGGGTCTTAAGAATGAGCATAACAAGTCAGCTTTTCCAGGTTTTATTATTGACGTTTGCCCTTTTGAATTTAATTATTTTTGTCTTTTTTTTTTTTTGTTATCTTATTATATGTAGCACTTTTTAACACAAATGTTAAGTGTTCTATTAATGATATTGATCATTATTATTTAATGATAATAATAATACAGCGTCTTTCTGGACACTCAAGGTCACTTTACAAAAAATAAAAATAAAAATAATTTTATCATTATTACTTATATATCCATGGCTTAGAACATCTTTCCTTTACAGCTATTCTCAAACTGCCAATAGCACATGCAGTTTGCTCATTTAAAAGAGGCAGACCTAACCTGTGTGCAAGTCTTATGTTTAGTGTATGCAATGATTTTTGATCTCCTTCAACAGGCTGACTTTGTGTTTTTACAATTTTTCCTTATTTGAAATATTATAAGATTAAGCTTTATAGTTAGTAGAAATATAAAAGATGGGTTAGAAAAACGGTTTCACTAAATCTTATATTATCCCAATGAACTACGGTAAATGAAATGGTTTCAGTTGCAGCATAACCTTTATTTCTGCCACTGAGGTTTAAAGAGACCTTATGTGGTGATGCCTAGTGGTCAGCGTCCAGTTGTTTTTAAGGACATGTTAATCTTGTAATCCAATGTGCAACATAATCCTCAACAGAGTCTGTAACTCACAGTCCAAGAACCTCAGACTGTATGATGTGGGGGAATGTCTGAATATAAAGAGAGTACTGCAATGGAGTCAAATAGGCCTTAAAGGTTTACATGCCGGAGTGGTCTGAGGAGGAATACTTAAGTTTCTGTTTATTCTCTTTCTCCATGCTGCCTCGTAGGAATGTGACAGCAATGTAAGCTAAGGATCCGAAATGATTCATAGTTAGGCATGTGTTTGTGTGTGTGACAAGGAAACCCATCGCTATTATGTCAGCAACAAGGCTGCTCGTTACAGAAGATGTGAGGAAGGTTTAAACACTTTGATTTTTCACTTGGCCGGACACAGGTTGTTCTCTGAAAAAAGCAGTTTTTAAATGATATCATCTGTGAACATCAAGTTCATAATTTTGATGCAATCGGTTATCAAAATAATGTTTTGTTTTTTTTCTTTACCTCCAGATGGACCTTCTGACACTCTTTGCTGATCTGTGTGGGTGAAAGCATTTCAGGAGAATGCAATGTGTGTCCTCTATCATGGCCTGTTAGCATTTACAGCATGAAATGGTCACACCTGCTTATAACGAAACAACACAAACGGGATTTAGGATTTTATTCTTACAAACCGCAGCCCACAGGCTTAAATGATGCATTACAGATGTAAACGCTTGCTAATAAAACTGGTTTATTACTCTCTGTCATTTTTAGTATTTTATTAAGATCAAGGTGCCCCTACTAAAGATCTACTGCTTGATGGGTTCTAGTTTTTTTATTTTTTTATCTTTGAGCAGCAGTTATTTTCTGCTCTCTGTCCAAAAAGCCAGATGAATCATTATAATAATTTGCATATCAGAGCACATTTCCTTGTGGGGAACATACAGCTTTAGAAGGAGGTCTCACTGGAAAATGGAGACAAAAGATGGCGTAATAGTGCTCAGTGCATGAAATATTTTTTACTTTCTGTTTGTTAAGAAAAACACATTTCTTAAACCTAAAAAATACCAATATTTTTTTGTGTGTTTCTTTTTTATTTTATTTTCTGACAGATTTAAAAGAGCTGATTATTTGCTTCCAGCTGTAAGGAAAACGAGGTTCAGAGTGCAAAAAATAATTGAAGGCCGCTGCACCTTTATTATGTTGAAAGTTTAAATGTTAGTGTGTTGAAGCAAAGGTCGTCATGTAGATTTGCTCTAGAGCCAGAATATTTAAGCAGGCACTCGAGGGGCTTCATTTTAATTAACTCTGCTTCGGGAGCCTGTTTAATATATTTCAGTTTCTGCTGACTTCGATACATTTTTGTCATGTGGTCTACTTCTTCTTCTGTTGCCCTTTGCTGGTGACTATAATTTTCCCCATCTTCAAAGCAAAAGGAGAGTCTCATTATTAGGACTAAATTTTATTGAAATCGTCACTCTAACATAACATGAATAATAATGAGGGCTTCCCAGATTTTTCTGGAGAGAAGCAGAAGAAAAACATTATTGCTAACTAGCTTTTTTAAAAAAAACAAGGTTCTCCACGGAAAGATTTAAAAGAAAAGTGGCATAAGACTCACTGTCCAATGCACAACCAGTGTATTGCAAAATAAGTACCATGATAGTTTATTGTAATCTATTACTTTTGAATTGAATGTTAATTATTTAATAGCAACAATGCAACAAAGAAAAAAAACCAAGAAACTCAGAATATCTTCTTCTTAACAGGCATAAATTATAATAAATATTAGATTTGCGCTCAGTAAACCATATATTTTTACAAAGCTGGAAACTTGATCCTGTGTTTAGCATCTTATTTGGCTGTTTTTCTGTTTTCTACACCTGATGAAGCAAGCTGTAATAAATATTTAATCAGTTAAATACATTGATATCTGATGTTGTATTGTAGAAAGTTGAAATTATTTATTTTTTCTGGCAGAATATTGTACTTAATGTTGCATTATGGCCTCAACAACTTCCTGTAAAAGTAGACCTTATGCCTTAAAATCTAGACTCTATGTCTGTATGGATAAAGATTGGGAATGGAGGAATAAAAATGGTCTTGTTAGGATCCATTTTGTATAAACAACTGCTATTGAAATAGGATAAAATAGTATTCTCTTATTTTAACCAGTCTTATAAACACCACATTTATCTTATTCACTACTTTGTACAGCTATTTTTTTTTTTTTCACATGAATGCCGTGTTTGTTTCACAGTTGCTTTCCCACTAAGCCAGTATTGCTGGAGGAAAGTCCCGTGATGCATTGTGGGTACTCGGCGTATCCTGATCCGGCTGTGATACTTTACAGCGATTTTTTTTTTTCAGCCTGACTATAACATCCCCACTTGATTTTTTTATCCCATTTCATGGACTCTGGCAGTTATATATTCTGGAAAAAGAACAAAAGTCTTTGGGGGGTAAAACTGTTTGTTTGTTGTCAGAATAATTATGGAGATTTTGCAATGAGCAGGGTCCTGTAATTGCTAAATAGACCATGGAATCTTACTGCATATGAAAGTATGAATAAAACATCTTTACTAATGTCCAGAGCTTTTCTCCTCTTCCACACACAACTTGTGGGTAATCAGGAACTGAAGTGGGTCCTAAAGCAGTTAGTTGGTCTCTGGACTTGCAGTCTAGTTTACTAAAGATGTTTCTTCTGTGTACAGCAGTGAGGAATCTGTTTGAGGCATGAAGTTAATGCGTAATTAAAATGTGGTAAATATAGCTGGGAACTCAGTCTGAGTTAGCATGTGATTGCTGATAACATTTCTTATTTTTCCCCCATCAACAAAGACATCTAGAGCATTGGAGATGCTGTTCATTAACATCGGTTTGCAGATTATCATAAAGAATGTGTTTGTGTTTGTTTGTAGAGTGATTAAGGAGTTACAAAAGGAGCTGGCTCATTTAATTGAATTGCTAAATATAGTTTTAGGCTGGAGCTTTTTGGTCCACACAAATGGTATGTGCCTGACATGTTTCCAGGGTTTTTTATTGAAGGCATCCTGGGGTTAAATTAGGAAGAGAGATGGAAGAGAGATAGGCGTGAGCTTAAGGGGGAAGAGAAATGACCACAACATCGACTTAGCGGAATGAGGGATGAAAGGACAAGCCAGAGAGATTGAAAAGGGCAGAATAAGAAATGTGATAGAGCAGGAATGATAAATGATTGTGGAATGAGAAAGAAAGACAAAGACGAGGAGAGACAGTTCTCAGAGGCAGCTGAATTAAAAAGATGGTGGAGATTAGAGACGCAGACAGGCTGGCCTGATATATGGCGAGGGAAAATTGAGAATCTGAGTGAGGGTGACATTAAACAGATGACCGAATCGAAGGTTGATATTTAAAGGACGGTGAGATGATGCATATAAGAAAAGAAGCAGCCAGAGCTTGTTGCAACAGACAAAGGATGATTGAACCAGGGTTTGATGTTTATCATAAATACTTCTGTCAGAAAATCAAAAGAAAACAGATCAAAGTAAAGAGTGCAAACACACTGTGTGGATTACTGCATTTGCATGAAGTTACTGTAAAATTCCTGAGGCATGAAAGCAGCACAAGCCAATCAGAGAAGCATAAAATATTCCAGAGAGAAGTCCAACTCACAGCAGCTCAGAGCTCAGTGCTGGGTTTGTTCATCAAAATCTTACAGAACAACATTGGTTAGCCTCAATATTTGTGTTGATAAATGATGCATTGCATTGATTTAACCCGAGTGAGCAGCATAACAAGGTAACCAATGGGGAAATAACTCCTACTTCAGCTGGAAACACAGTGTTCTGATCTCCTTAAAATGTCAAAGTCTTCAAAATGATTCGACCAACTACAAGCTTTTGTTTGATTGCTTCTGTAAGGCTTTTAGTTGGCCTGGGCGACTGCTTGCATTTCCAAATGAATCACGACTTAAAAAAATACTATAATAACATTGCATAGGCACAACATTTTGGTCATATTACATTTATCAAAGGTATGACAATGACTTTTTCACTTATTTGGCAAAATATTTAAAAAGTCCCTCAAGTTTTGTTTAAGGGAGTGAACTTTTACTCACATGACCGATCAGCTGTTTCCGCTGTCGGCGTGTTCCTATAGCACATAAATAAGGCTGTAAGAAACATGGCTATTGTTAACTGATATGTTAACAGAAGAACCACTTGCCCAGTAGCAACACATTCAATACTTTCCTCCACTACTGATCTGTGGTCAGTGATACATTGCAGCTTCTACTTCCTGTTCATAACCGCCATGTGTGACAATGTAATGTAGACGATGACGTATGAAGACATTATGCTTTCCGTTGCTCGATTAATTCGCTTTAATACTAAATGGAGACATCGCAAATTCGCTTTTTTACTTTCAAAAGTTCCTTTTAAACTCTAATTTCATTTGGATGTAAACAGAACTAATAACAGTAAAGTCTTGCCACAATGGACGTTAGGGAAGCAAACTTTTAAGGTCAATAAAACAATAAAACTCATCCTAAATAAAACTCTGCTAATCCTTACTTATCAAAATATGTCACATCAAATTGAATAAACTCTTTTAAATGAAAGCTGAGGATCAATTGAGGGATTTACTTTGAGGAAATAAGTATTTGAACACTCTGATATTTTGCAACTTCTCCCACTTAGAAATCATGGAGGGGTCTAAAATTGTCATTGTAGGTTCATGTCCAAAGTGAGAGACGTAATCTAAAATTATGGGCTGATTTCTCTACTTTTTTAGGACCATTGAGACCCCATGAGATTAGATCTTTTTAACTCTTGACAGTCAAGTTTAGCTTCTTCCATTTTCTAATGATTTCTCCAACAGTGGACCTTTTTTCACTAAGCGCCTTGGTAATTTCCCTGTAGCCCTTTCCAGCCTTGAGGTGTTCAGTTTTGCCTCTAGTGTCTTTGGACAGCTCTTTGTCATGTTAGTAGTTGGATTTATTACTGAGTGTATGGGGTGGACAGGTGTCTTTAAGCAGCAAACAACCTCAAACAGGTGCATCTAATTTAGGATAATAAATGGAGGTGGACATTTTGAAGGCAGACTAACAGGTCTTTAAGGGTCAGAATTCTAGCTGATAGACAGGTGTTCAAATACCTATTTGCAGCTGTATCAAACTAAAAAATTGTAAAAATAAAATCATATGTTGTGATTTCTTTTTTTTTTTTTTTGATTAAGTCTCTCACAGTGAGTGTGTACCTACGATGACAATTCCAGCCCCCTCCATATTTCTAATTGGGAGAACTTGCGAAATAGCAAGGTGTTCAAATACTTATTTTCCTCTCCGTATCTGGAAATAAAATCGATCCAATGCATATTATTCATGATCTTCATGTTTGTCAGTCCATAATATGTACATAGGGGCCTTCAGAGAAGAGCAAAGAAATCATGTTTGGTGCACATTGTGTTTTATAGTTTGTATATGCATTTTATCCTCTGTTAATTATTCCAGCATTGACCAAAATATCAGAGACTAGGGTCTCCATTATATGGCTCATTCTTTTTTTTTATTTTTATTTTTATGTCCATAGCCTGTCTTGTGACCAAGTACTGTGGTACTTTTTATTTTCAGCTAAACAAAAACATCACTGTTGCAGCATTTCCTCTGGCAATCTTCATTTCTCTAGAAATATAACATAATACACCAAAGGGAACCTAACAAAATATGTCTCACCAGGCTGGAAGTTGAAGCGCATATTGTTGATGTTCAGGTAGCATAAGCACGATCAAATATGTTGTCTAGGAATCATGTGTTTGCTAATGTTAGGAGGCTGGGATTAATCATTTTAATAAGAAAATGCCGATAATGATATTTGGCTGAGAGGACAAAACTCAGGAGTTTGTATGCTTGCCCATTTTGTGTGTTAATGAACACATAGGAGTTGACTGAATGAAACTTAACAGCAATCAGGCCTCATCAGGACCAGATCCCAGGCACTACAAATGGCAATTGTTGCAGCTGTGTGTGTGTGTGTCTGTGGGTGTAGAACTAGGCAGGAGGATTGTTTTTGTGGTAGCAGCTGTGAGTTCAGCGCCATAGCCAGAGACAGCTCTCCTCGGTCAGCTGACACAGCTGAGCTCAGTGGAAAATGCAAAAAAATGTGTGTTGGTGTCTATATTTGCTCTAACACCTCTTCTCACCTCTTATTTGTGGTCCTCCATTAATGCTGCTACTTGGGGAGAGGTCTTTAATGAAACCGATTCTTGATTGTCCACATGTAGCTACTAAGAGCAGCCCCCGCAGCTGTCAGACTGTAAATCTACTGCTAATTAGCAAACCTAATGAGGGAAGCCATCAAGGGAGCTAGAATAAAAGCCTGTAAAGCTGCCAATGATGATTACAAGTTCTTTAAATGATTTCCACATACATTTCAGCTCAGAAAAAAAGCTTGTGACCAAACAGGCCAGTCTAATACTCAAAAATCTTTTTTTAATCAAAATTTTTAACGTAATAATACGACTGTGACTTTGCAGTCTCTCAAAAGTCACTGAAAATGCACTTATGACTGCAGTATTCAGTGTGGACACAATTACTGAGTGAGGAAAGAGCAAAGTTATCAACGGGATAGGAAAACAAAAAGTCTAAAAGGAAACTTCATTCTTATACTGAGCCATGCATGCCAAATATTTGCTCTGTGAGAGAGAGAGTAAGACTTGAAGCAGCAAACAGGAAGTAAAAATGAGGTAGAGCAAAATTACCCTCTGCCATTAAACATGCTGGATATGGATTCCAGTAGAGGAAGACTGATATTTGGCCAGATATTTTATGCAGATATTATAATAATTTATTTTTTTTTGTATCAGTATTGGTTGATATGTGTATGCGCTAGCCGATTTATTTGTCGATTCAGCAGCCATAGCTTCTGTTTATGTGAAGCTATATTGTTCCCTTCATTTGCTAACGAATTGGAAATGTTTTGCTTTTTTTTTTGTCTTTTTTAGAATAAGAAAATCCAATATACAATTCAAAAATAGCCCCAACAATATCAGCACATATCAGGGATTCGATTAGACTGCTGTCAAAATATTTTCAGTGGCATTAAAAAAATCCTGTACTGATTGATTTCAGTATCTGAGGCAATAGGAAAACCTGATGGACTTATCCGATTTGCCACTGTGCTCCTCTGCAGTTAGCTTCTATAGCTAGCCCCGACCAGCTGTAGCCTCTCCCCGCTGGTGCCGATTCCTCAGTGGGCTTCTCTGCTATGCCTTCTCTCCCCGCTCTAGGGCACTTATTCCTCGTAGGGATCCTCCTATCTCTCGCTGCGGTTCCTTGGTTCCTTAGTAATTTTTTTTTTTTCCAGTTTTCTCACACTGGTTTCCCACTGCTTCAGTTTGAGCTCCAGAATATCATCTCACCTAACCCTATGTTGTCTGGGTGATTCATTCTCCAGTGCGTGACAGGAGGGCCCCCAATTGGGTCACGGATATGTTGAAGTACCTTTGAAAGCTACCACCATCTAGCCTTTGGAGGTGGAGGCATTGTCCATACTGGTTTCGCCTCTCGGACTCTAGTTATCCTAGAAACACAGACTTCTTTGTTCTGCTTTCTAAAATAAAAAAATAAATATAAAACCGAAAGTCGCATTGTAAATCCATGTTTCCCCTTACTCAGTGGAAACCAACAACCAGCAAAATCCATGATGTTCTTTGCCCGTTGTCCGAATTTGCCTGCCGTGAGAAATTTTATCGCTTGCCAGGTGAATTTCAAGACGAGCAAAAGTAGAGGAACCTGGTAAAGTATTTGCAGGTTTCGCGTTCAGTGTGAGCACACCTCTAGAACTCCCTACTGCTGCCAAGAACAAAGTAGTCAATAGACTTAAGGGAATTTACCAAAACCACTGGAGATAAACTCACGTACTAGGGAATTAAACAAATAATTGACTTACGGTTAATTGTAATAAATGGTTAATTACATGAAAATTTGTTTTATACGATTATTGATGATGTCTGCTTAGAAGGAGGGCGGTCATTCTTAAGAAGAGCCTTGCTGTTATTTGCAGGAGAAGTAATGCCAGAGCGGAGGTATGCTAGACATAAACATCAAACGATCCAGAGTCCGTTCCAGGAGTATTAACATTGTTTAATGGCGTCAAGGATGCAGAATAGACTATCACCTGAATAGCGCCCATTTAGTCGTGCTGCTTGGCGAAGCAGCGTAACTTTTCCCCTGTGTTTTGACAGCGGGGATGTAGTGAAAAAAAAATCAGACAGCAGAACATTTGTAACATAATAGAAAAAGGCATGCTGGAAATAAGCACGGTAGAGGGGTTTTTAGATTCCTTTGAGAGAAACAAACCCACTGATTTACAGGTGGTGCTAACAGCAAAATGTCTCTTCCAGCATTCATTACTGGATTATGCTACAAACTGAGAGCCACTTTACAATTACCATCCACCTCAAATGAAGTGGCAATTGTCTGCGTGTGAGAGCAACATATTATGTATTTTAATGATGGATTCATATCTCCGTACATTGGAAATCATAAGCGTGTCACCCATTGTATTTATATTTTTTCAATAAGTCACCCTGTTTTAATATCCCTTATAGGTATGTCTATTATAATGCGTAAGGTCAGGCGCTCTGGACAATAAATATTTTAAATATAATGATGTACTACTTTTTTTTTTTATAATTCGGCATATTATGAAATAAATATTTAGCCCTTCATTTTATGGAAAGATTCTCTTGATGCAAGAGAAAACTGATTTTTAAGGATGTGACCACATTAATATTATTTAATTTGAGATCATTTCATTAATTGATAACTTGCATCATAATAGGTAATGTAGATTTTTTTGGTTCCACCTGAACTAAATGCTGGTAATGCTTCATAGAACCAGGTACAAACAGCTTCCTGCACCAAATGTGTCAGTTTGCTAGCAGCAACTTATGTTTTAAAGTGGTCTTCTGTTTTCTGCTAATGGTCTGCTGGGAAAAACATATGTAAATCAACAATGTCTACCAGCAGGAGGGTTTTTTTGGTAGTATTTTTTGCAGTTTAATCAGGTCACAATATATGTAATTTTGTAAAATATAACATTTTACAAAAGTTATCCGCAGTGAAAAGAGATCAGACACTATATTAAATAGGAATAAGCTGGAAAATATAAGTTTTAGGTTTGAATATTTCCCCTGTAGTAGCATTTTAGGGATGCTTTACGGTTTGTTAATGCCGAAAACATTCTTGGTGTCAGACCATCTGATATATATATATATATATATATATATATATATATGTAAACTGTATGATGGAAGATATAACCTTAATCATCAGGAGCAGAGCATTGTAGCATCTCGGCATCAGGGATTTTAGAAATCTACATTTTTGTGCAGCTTGGGTGTCAACCAATTAGAAAAAACTAATCCAGGAATTTTTGGTAGCCAGACACTACGTGCAATCCGTGATCACTTCTGCAGCGCTGTCAGCATAAGAAAAATTAATAAATAAATTTTTTTTTTTGCACAGAGTAGGGTGCTCTGATCATCGTCCCCCCTTTAAGACATTTTAACATGCGGAAAAACAGTTTATAATACCAACATTAACAAAAAAGTTTCTAACTGAAAAATATTTAATTTTATATTCTGGCACTTTCACTTTTTGATGCTGAAAACTTCCCTATCTTATCATCAGGATCAGGTGATTTGATTCTCTGTTACATTTATTTTGGTTTGAAATAATTTAGACATTCCTGTCGATGTAGCAGAAAACAAAGTCTTGACCTGTGACCATTTCTCTTTATTGATTTCGGTTCTATGTGAGAAGTAACTAAATGAAATTCTATCTATATAGGATGCATTTGAATGCAGTCAGACACAAATGCATGTCTCCAAAATAAGGCAGATAAAGGCAGTGGCGAGCTGCAGCTGCTGGCTATGATGCCAGGAGGCGGAGCTTGTAAGCCCCCCCTGCCCTCCTCCCAAACACAGATTAACACACTCACCCACAGTGCTGTCTGCCCGCTCCCTATATATGCTGCTTCTGCCTGTCCCTCGCTCACATGCAGCTATACTCATGAGCGTGCTCACGCTATCCTTACTCAAGCCGCACTCTCTTGCTACATCCCACCTTCTCTTTCCTCGTCTAGCTAAACACACATGCAATTTTTATCTTACTCATACGTGCTCCTCCTCTGCATTTGCCACTTCAATCGCAAAAAATATTCTTTTTAGTCTCCTACACACTCACACTCCAGTTATCCCATTCTCTCTTTCTCTCTTCCTCCCTCTTTCTGGTGCACACACCCCCTCCTCCCTGTGTCAGTGCAAAGTAGAGCAAGAGCAAGGAGCCACTCGTTCATTTTTTTCCTGTCTTGTTCTGGCTTCTTTTGGCTGCATGAGAGAATAGGAGGCTATTTTTTTTTTTTTTTTATTGTTTTTATTGTCTCTTATCTTCTCGGGTCTGTCTGTCCTATGACGGGTTAAAGACAAGAGCTACAGGAGGAAAAGGAAGAAATACAGAGTCAGACAGAAGCAGGACACTGTCTCTCTCTTGTTCTGTCATAGAACAAGGGGCTGAGGAAAAACAGGGGTTTCAGCTGGGAGAGGGGAACCGGAGAAGAGGAAAGGAGGCGCCATGGGTCAGCTCTGCTGCTTCCCTTTCTCCCAAGCAGAGGAGAAAATCAGTAAGTGTCTCCGGCTCCCGTCTTCATGCGTGGGCGTGTGTTGTCGGTGAAGACAGTTGGATGGATATTCTCAATGGTGCTGTCTTTAGGGACAGGCTGCATGCGTGCAGATGTGCGTTTCGTCATGTCAGCGCTCCACACGTGTGTGCACATCAATATGCGTCTTTGTGCGGTGACTTAAGGACAAGGAGTGCCGGTGGAAGAGTCTGTGAGCAACATAAGATAAAAAGAACATTTTTTAGCAGTCTCAGGGTGAATTTAGTAGTAAATAAAAGGTCATCTGTTAGCTTAATAGTCTTTCTTTTTATGGGATACCAATGAGTCTAAGAGTCTCCTTACTGTCTTATCTTGGTTATATTTGGCAATAGATGTTTTACCTTTTTTATCCTGCTTTGTCAATATAAATTGGCTTAAACAGTATTGAGACCTTTTTTTCCACTCACCTGTTTTTCTTTCTGAATTTTTACCAACTGTTGAATAGCAGAGTATTTTGCAAGCAGTAGCTGGTTGATGAGTGCACATGTGTCCTTATTCATGACAGAACCAGAATTTACATCTAAAATCCTCACTTGTTTGCTCAGTTGATTTATTAATCATTAAAACAACAGGTTTTCTTTGTGATCTCTCTCCTGAAGGAAGCCAACAGTGGAGAACTGACAGGGGAGGCTGCATATTAACTCTTTGATCTTAGTTCTGTGTGTTTTGCCATTCAAGTCCGTGATCAGATCTAGATGTATTGTGGATTTCTTTCTCACCTTCAGAATGAAAACAACTCTAATAAGAAGCTTTTCAATGTTTTTTTTTAACATTGAAAATATATTATACACTTACCGGGATGATAAAATGCATACTAAACAAGGAAATGTATATGTTTTAACTTCATAAACTGACTAGAAATACAAAATGTAACAATTTTATCATTTGATTACAATGAGTTTTATTTAGAAATTCAAAATATAGAGTTTCACATCTTTGGTATTTTAAGAAAATACAAAACCAAAGCACCAAATATCATTTTGTATTCTCATAAAAGCATTTTTGAATCAGTTTGAAATATCAGTAAAGTTCATTTCTGTTTGTTAACAACAATGAAGAGGTTATATTCTCCCCCCTGCTCTGAAATTAGTATGTTTGTCCCGTCTTAGTATGCAGAACTAAGCCTTATTTTTTTTTATATTTGAGAAATTTAATTAAATCGACACATTTTTAGGTCACCTACTATAGTCACAATGTATTTTACCCAGAAAGAACCACTTTCTTCTAAGGAATTCTCATTGTTTCTACAGAACTGATCCAATATTGAGCTGATACTAGAAAGAAAAAGCATGTCAAAGACTTATGGAGTTTGTTGTTGCTTCTTTGTTCATGTAATTCTAGGTCTGCACCTTTTTACTGGTTCTGAGTAACCCCAGGGGAAATTTTCCAACTCTTCTGTCTCTGGAATCAAGCTTTTACTCTCATGTTCTTCTTCCTCTTCTGCTTAAATCCAATGTTCTTACATCACAACCTATTCTTTGGTACGCAGGAATGCACGCCACAAGCGAACCGCTTCAAGATTTTGATATACAGTGCCAAGACTTTTTTAGGGATGCCAGGGTATGATTCTCTGCTCTGGTTTCCAGTATGGGCTTACATCAGCTGCAGTAACCGCTCTCTGGCACAGGAAAAAGCATTTCAAACTAAAAGCACCGCAAATATACATCAATGTTTGGCTCTCTATAGGACCTAAAGAATTCAATACAAATGTATTTTTAGCATCAAGAAAGATATTATAAGAAACACGATGAAAACTACCTACTCTAACAAAATTATACCTTTCTATTTACCTCTTAAAATCAGATGGAAAAGGACTGAGATAAGAAATTTTTCTGTAATGACTAAGGAAAAAGTAGCAACTCTCACACTATGCAAAACATCTACCATTTCATTTATTTTCTGCTATCATCCATTAGTGTGCAGTCATATGGTACATTTCAGTCTGATTTCTCCACACCTAGTCCACCGCATCTTCCTCTGGAAGAGAGTGATTTCACAGAGTTTGGTTTGTTGCTCATTTGAGGCAATGTGGTGAGGAAACGGCTGAAATGGATCTAAAGTCAAAGTAAAGGTCTGAATTTCCCACCAGACGACAGCGATAATGAAGAGAAATGTCTGTCTGGTGTAATTTAAAGCAAGCTCCAGGGAGTAATTAGTGGTGCAGCTTGTGGTTTGATTAAAAAATTCTGCACTATTTCCTTTTTTTTAAAAATCCAAATAAAGTGTGACTTTTGTCTGCGATTTGAATGCACTGCTCAACGTTGCTGCTGCTATACGCTGCTGGAGAATAGTTGACATGCTGAACACGAGGAGCATTAAACTAGATTCTACCTTTTCCACATCAAAGAATGTGCATATAAGTTTCCTTTTTTAAACAATTTAATTAGAAAGAAAAAAGCACAACTTAAAAAAGTAATTTAATTGCACTCGGCAAGGATAAAAACTTTTAATTGTGTTTCTCTATTCTACTCTTCTGAAGTATTCGTCTATGGCATTTGTTTTAAGTAGATGTTTTTTATGGAAGTATACAGACTGCATGTAGTGGTTATGTTTTACATTTTTATTGCTATTTAAAGCTTTAAAAATACCGTTCCTCTGTAGATACAGGACATGGATGACCAATTGATTGATGTAATGATTAAAAGAGGTTTCAAAGTACTGAAAAGAGCAAATGTTTGGTGGTTGTAAAATGTTTTTTTTGCATGCACCTTGTACAAGAGATCCTGCTGATCATCAAGTCATAAATGCAGACTTTGACTCCGAGCTAAAAAGCCAATTCTGAAAATAGGTTTGGAGTGTGTAGGTGCATGTTTGCTGTTTTACTGGCCTTTTTTTTCCCTCTGCTTCCCTGTCTTCCTCGCTCCCTGTGTTCTCCGCTCCATGTCCCCTTTTCTTTCTCAGCTTGCAGCTGCATTGCTATAAACAGTGAAGCCACTGTGCCCTACTTCTGAGCAGAGATGGAGAGAGAAGGGGAAAAGGGTGAGGCAAGGACTGAAGACTAATGAGGGGAGACGAAGGGAGCAGGCTTAAAGAGAAATGGTGTTTTCGTAACAAAGAGAGGGGAAGGCGTGTTGAGGGAGGCAAACAAATGTGTGTGTTTCAGTGTTTGTGCGCTTTCTGCGGGTCAGATGCCCCCTCCTGTTATTCGGCGGCATCCTCCCTCGTGTGCTCTGCAAGACAGGACCATGCATGTGGGTGTACGTTTGTTTGCACCATGTGAATTCAGCCATGACCAATATGACAAGCTGTCACAGTGTGGTGTTAGCAGTCACTGTAGGTGATAAACACATAAACATATTCTCACAACACCCTGATTCATGCAGAATTCCCACAACCTTATCATCCAGCCTTTTATCAATTAATGCATGACAAAGCGTTTCTGTCCAGTTATTGAGAATGTATTATTTTCTTATAAAAATCCTAATGTTTTCCTAGCAGATGTCTAACAGGACTCAAGATGTTGGTATTGCTAGTGTAGAACTGCAACAGATCACAATGAAATGGTGGTACGGGAGCTTAAAAAGGAATAAATAAATGCTCCTATGCAGATTAACATTTCAACATTTAGAATTGTCCACTATTGTAGAAACTAAACATGAATAAATACTTTAAAATTGGAGTTTTGCTTAATTGTGTCTTAATTAAGGTTTTTTAACGGTACACATGTTTAAGCAGTCAGACAACAAATGCATATGCCACAGGCGCTCACTGTGCTCATCCAGGGGACGAGCACACGTGCTTTCAGTGCGATGCGTAATGAGTCACAATGATAATGAGAACAGTAAGACGGTGTTTAGAGCTGGGCATTTAAGCAACAACTGGGAAGTGATTATGGTATCGATGGTGCTTGAAGACTTACCTGCTTGTTTCAATCCACATTACACAGTTTTAAGTACGGAAAGCCGACATGTCATAAATTCTGATGCTTTGCTACACGTTACTGAGTCTAATAACTATGAGTACCTCAAGTTATTGCCACTAAGTCCTTTGTTATAGAAGAGCCAAATAATTCTCATCAAAGTGAGGTCTATATGGCAAGGTGCTATCCAATAGCTGTCATTATTGGCTCCAGACCTGAAATACAGAACATCCTTCACCCTTGCATCCATTAACATTTCTAACAACTCAAGAGTTACAGGTTTAACTTTCCCTTTGGGATTAATAGTAGTTTTAAAACCAGCTAAGTGATTTGCTATACAACCCTTTGATTTGTGATGTTAAAGAGTTGGTGGCCAGCACAGCCTCTAGTTTTATGCTTTTAGGCTGTTTGTGTGTGTCCCTTACACAGGAAATGATATTACATAATTGCCTCATGGGAAGATCTTGTAGCCTGGCACATTTACTGGTACTGAAGAAGGGATTGATTAGATTGTGTTGGTTTCCTATGTCAAAATCCCCTGGAGGGAATTTAATGGCAGCCTGTGCAGAGCCTGCTTGGATTTGATAGTGAACTGGTTACCATTTGATAGTCAAGGTCACTTAAACACAAACAGCTTAAGCTCTGAACACACTCAGTTTCATTAAATAATAGTCATGAAATGTAAAAGTGCCCTGATTTAATGTTTAAGTTGGACTTGATTCCCTAAAGCTTAACATCCGTTGAATTCTCACCTTTCATCAAATATGTTCTTTAACGTTTCATGGCAACGTTTGCTAAATTATAAAGAAAACTGACTATAAATTAGTATTAATTATTCACTTTAATGATAAACATTCTAAAGATTCTAGTTGTGTGAATCAAGCTGAGAGTTTATGCATGTTTTTTCTACCTCTATGTTCGCGATCGCCCCAGCAGGATCCACGTCCCTAGTTGTGAACAAGATCTAAAGATCTTCCGTTTTACTTTGAAACCTTTTCTTTCCTTGCAAACATCCAAGCAGTCCTATCACTTTGTAGCATTGGATTTTATGATCTGTTTTAATAATCCTCGCCTAAAGGCAGCTTTACCCCTCACAGAGGAACACAGCTGGCCTGAAACATGCAAATTGAAGAGGATCTTCATCTGGTTTTTCACAGCATGAGCTGCTCACCTGCATTACCTCTGTAACAGAAATGCTGAGCTGACCTTGAATGAACACCTTTTTTTTCCAACTGAAATAATGTTTCGCACTGCCTTTTTGTGTTTGAGGTGTGCAGGGAAGACAGCTGAGTGAGGGCAGGGAGAAAGTGGAGAACACAACAGCAGAGGGAAGCGCAGCATGGGGAAGAGCTGCATGCAGCGCTGTTTAATTCAGCTGTTTTTAATTCTGCTTCCCAATCCTCCATGCTCACTGTTCTCCTTTCCTTCTGTTGCCTCTCAGTCTTAACTCCTTCATGTCTATAACCTGAGCAGAAAGATTGAGAATATTCATGTTCCTCGGTCATATTCTCAAAAGTTTATGCAAGGGTGAGTCTAGCAGGCAATGAAAGCTGTTTGTCCCAAGCTGTGGAGCAGAAAACACTCTGCTCCACACATCCTGACAAAGAGGAGGGACTCATAGTAACAACATTACAGCCTTAATGCTTTGAATTTTGCTCTGACAGAATGAAAAATGCTGTTTTTATTGACATAAATGACCTTTCTGGTTCTGTGTTTTTAACATGCAGTCTGTGCTCACTTCTTTGGAGCTTTGAGTCGCTGATGTTTGATTATCTTAGACCGGATCACAGCCGGTGTTTCTACTCACTCAGACACTGTTTAGCTTAAATATATTTTACTGTGGTTGAGACTGAAAGAACTTCAACCTATATCACAGCTTTGGCTGTGATACAATAAAGTTTAACAGCACACTTTAGTGCTTAACCTGTGAAACAAAACACTGGAAAATCTCTAGAGTTTTGTTGTGACATTCTCTCAACAGCCTGGAGCTGTTATGATTCAAAGTATTTGACTCAAGAAGAGTATTTTTTACATGTTGACCAAGTCAGATTCTACTTAATAGTTCGGATCCCTGGGGTTTTAGAACTGGGTATAACCATTGCCAATAGAAAATATAGTGGGTATATGCCGTATACCTGCGGGTTGGTGATTTTCATATTTATAAATATATTTATTTGCAGAGGATATAAATGGACAACAGCTTCAAGTTTAGATTTATGCTTTTTTTTTTTTTTTTTTAAATCACCAGGTTAAATGTCAAGAGATCCAATGCCAGATATCTTTCTTGTAAGAAATAACTTTGAATTTGTCTTCTTTTTTTTTTAGTCCCATAGTCTGTTTTTGGTCTTTTTTAAGGCTGTTTTTTTCTACCTTTTTTTTTACTGTTTTTCTACTCACTGGTGGATAAATTGCTGATTTCTGCCACATTCAAAGCCCATAAGTAAGATAAAGAACAGCTTCAAATTTTAGGTTTTGATCTTCATACAGTTCAATTGAATTTAAGATTAAATAGTTTTCTCTAATATTCAGCCTGTGCTTTGTTTTCCCCTTACTATACCATATTTAACAGTTACCAGACTTATTGGCACTTGGATTATCGATATGTGTAAAACTTGATAGAAACTTCCTCTTTGATTGCAATAGTCAAAAGTTTAGGGCACCTAATAATGGCAGCCTTGCTATTAATACTTTTCACAGCCCTGTTTTGCAATAGTGCAGCACTCTGACTTCTATCTTTGACCAGTCCTCCTTCAACAATCTAGATCAGGGTTCCTTAACTCCGGTTCTCAGGGTCCTGGGTCCTTTCTAGCAGAGGCTACCAGCCCTTTCTTATGTTGGAGTATTTCAAAGAGTTCATGATGTGATAACATATACTGTAGCAAGCTCATATAAAACCCCATTTTTGTAATTCTACAACATGCTGTATCCAGCGAATTTTTTTTTTTATTCACCAATCTGCATCGGTTGGATACCTGGATCTCCTCATTATGTGTTCAGGTCAGAAGTACTTCATTGGGTGTGGCTATGGTGTGAAGGTAGAGTACATGACCCATATATTGGTTGTCCTAGGTTTGAGTTCTGGTCCAGCTGATCTTTGCCAAATGTGCTTCTACTCTCTTATAACCCACTTTCGTCTCTACGTACTTTCCTAGATAACAAAATTAAGGTCACTAGAGCCTGAAAAATAATCTTTAGGCTTACTTTATTAATCCTGTAGTGAAATTAAGTGCTACAGTTCTAACCTTGCGCTGCAAGCTGGATTGTCACAAGATCAGAGTTTTCAGTCTCACAACAAATCCAACTTGAAAGACTCCTGCTAATACCTCCGTCTCATAACACCCAGCGAGTCGGACCAATGACATGCCAGCATTGTTTTTTGGGGCAGGACATGCAGGAATGACGACAGTCAGAAGGGCCTTGCTGGGGCATTACAAGCAGGGCTATGCTGGAGGACTTACCTTTCGATACCGTAATTGACTCGGTTTTAGCTAAAATAGCGACAATTTCTCATTTAAAAAAGGAGCAAAGAGAAACACTTTGTGCATTTGTAGAAATATTGCACTAAAAATCCCTCCTTTTCAAGGACAGACTGATAGCATAGAGCTCGACTCAGATCTACACATATCAGTCTGACTCTTTGCAGGTTACTACATTTCCTCAAAATATACATATTTCTCAACATCATAGGGTGTTACGTCTATGGCCAAGGCATTGGTTAGGAGGAAAGGGCATATCTGTAATATCCTGTAATATCCTATCTTAAAACTATAAAATCAGGCCGTCTCCAACCCTGCATTTTAGGTAGATTAAGTTCTTTATTTTTTTTTTTTGCCCTAGCTGACTAATTTCTAAAAAGCATTGCTAAGATCATTGAGCTTTTATTGGCTTCTCAAATGTATCTTGAGGCTGGGTACAGACCTGTAAATTACACTTAATTCAGGGTTTTAGGTTAATTACATGGATTATTCTCAACTAGAAGAGATTTAGGCTGCCATTGTTTTCATTATTTTTCATTCAGTAATAATATTTTTGCTTCTTCTTTTAAATGTTGGATAAATGGATAAAAACAAGTTCTCTGCTGCAGACAGTGTCACTGGTTTGGACGAGTCTGTGGCATTTCCTCAGGAAACTGCTTCACCATCAGTGTATCTAACTCTCTGCTCTGCCCCTGCTGTCCTCCACTTTTACTCTGTCTTCAGGATCCAATTCCTCCTCCTTTTTCTCACTCGTCCTCAAATAAAAATCACTCCAGTTTTATTTCCTCCTGCCTTGCCTTCTCATGTTATTTCAAACCACCTCCATTTTGGCTGTTTCTCCTCTGTGGCATTCTCTTCTTTCTTCTCCCCCTCCTCTCCATCTGCCCCTTGCTCTTTCTACTTTTCCAACTCCTCGTGCCACATATGCTTCATTAGCGTTCTGTGTAAACCTCCGCTCAAGCTTTCAGGAAATCTGCTGAAATGGGAAGAATTTGTCATCACAGCTGATTATGAGGCTGGATGCAAACATTATGGATAGGCGTATGAATCCAGTGAATTTGATTAAGTATTTAATAGGATTATTACGGGCCCATTTGCTGCTGAATGCATTGCATCACCAATTGCAAACAGAATGACAGACTTTAGGAACAACCAGCTGTTATAAGGGCCTGTATTCACTATTATTAGTGTTTAAAGAACTGCTTTAACAGGCTGTCTTTTATGATCGGACCACAACTATGCTTCTCTTGACGTCAGGAGCTGGTAAAGAAAAGGATGATAGAAAATGGGAGTTTAAGCTAATGCAGTTTAAAGGTTGCAGCATAAAGCAGCAGATCAGAATCAGTACTCTGATGATACAGTCACCATAGATCCATGACGCTGAGCATGCACTTAATGTCACTTAAAATATGGCCAATACCTACTCAGGCTTTTCTCTTCATATACCACTCCATACATTTGTGGCTTTTATAGAGAATTAACATCATATAACAGAAAAAGATTATTATGTTGCTTACCTTTTCTCATCTGCCTAGATGATCGTCCTTAAAGTAATGGGTTCAGCAAAATGTTTGCTACTTATTACAGTATAATAGAAAACCGATGGAGTAACCAACCACAATCTTTCTTCTCTAGTTTTACTTTTATGCAAAACAGCTACTTTTAAATTTCAACATACATACTCATAAGTTATAGGGAATCAGTCTAACTAACGAACAGCATTTAAATGACTGTATTAGGTGCTTTAATATGGTAGAAAAGAAGTGCGTCTAAAATCTCTACTCTGATTAAAAACCTTTTTAACACCCAATTTGAACCCCTCCAGGCAGAAATACGACAGTAAAATCTTCACCTTCTGGTCTTCACTCTCTGAACTTTAAAAAGCATCAAACCTCTTTGGGTTATAGAGCTCATCCTTAATGCTGAATAACCTTTAAATGTTAGATGATAATGTGTTGCTGCTTGCCCTATTGATTTACTGAATCCTAGAAAAGAACAATGTTGGTATTTACTTTGTGAATTATGCATATTACTTGTTTTTGAGAAATTAGATCATTTCATGTTTTATTTTTATTTTTCTAGACTTCAATGCAAATATGTTCAATATAGTAAAACTGCAAAAGGTAAAGGAAACATCTTAAATGATTGAGCATTTACTGTTTGGGTTACTTTTAAACCTGAATATGCTCTGAACGGAGACTTTTAGTTACATTTCTGAAATAATCCTTTAGAGATTTTCAAATTAATTTCCTTATGTTAATACTAACTGTGTCAACCTTCATCTGAGTGCTCCAAACATCACACACTTTTGTCCTACTTAAGTGATTATTTGAGTACAGATAAGTACTCTGTTCACATTGAAAAATGAATACAACATTTAGTAATTAATTATTGATTTGGCGGGCTGTGTGAAGAGCTTTTTTAAAATTATAAATATTCCTCATTAGTGTATTTTTCTTGTCTAGAGAGCTTATAATTGGTAATAACATGTTTGACTTCAGTACATGTCAAAGATGTCGACTCGAGTTTAAGATTCCGATTGCAGATGTACTTTTTAAAAATAAAAAAGCTCACAATTGACTTACGGTAGATGTTTGCCTTGAAGAGTTGGACTGCTAGTCTGAGGCTTGAGTTTTATCAACAGTTGTTATCTAATGTATTCAAAGTTAAAGGAAGCATCATTTATGAGTTGTTAATAGTTCAAAGGACGTGTTTGTTGTAGTTTTAGCTTCATTACAATAGCCAGGGCAAGGTCCATTTAACTTAATGTTGTTATAAATTACTTTGAATGATTTCATAACAAGTTAAACCCAACTTACCTCCAATATCCGCTTGTTGGTGTTGCGATATGATACGTCTCACGATACTTGTGTCACAATACAATATTATCACAATATTGAAATATTACTATATATTGCAATATTTTACCCTGCTAAGAAAAATGAAATGTATAGATAAAAAAGCAAATGTATATGTTCATCAGAATCTATATTATTTGGAGCTTGAGTCAGTCCATGTCTTCCACTGTGACTACAGAAATGGTGCTGTGATGCACTGCGAAAGGGCTTCACGGCACTATCGACCGAATTGGCAGTGCTGAGGTAACCCGTTTTCCCTCATTGTTTTAGATAGTTTTTGTTTTTGTTTTTATCGATATTAAGAACTGAAAGATCAATATTATATTGAGCAGCCAAAAGTCACAATATAATGCTAACTATTTCTTTACCACACCCCTATGTGTAGTTAGTAGCAAATTTAGAAGGGCACTTCCTGTTAAAAATATCAAAACAAAAGCTCTCCTGTTCTGTTCATTCAGAACACTCTTTGTTGTTTATACTTCTGTCATTTACAACCTGAATTTCAGAAGCACTACTTCTTATTTTGTGTTCACACTGAACACAAATGACACATTCACAGCAAGTGATCAACATTTTATCCTTATGTATAGGGGTGTTCAGGAGTGAAGCGAAGCAAAGGAGCCGTGTCCAAAAGATCTATCCTATGCGAACAGTGAGATTATGGCGAATAGAGCAAAGAACAGCCCACTCTGGAAGTTAATTCTGCTTTAATTCAGAATGTTTCTATCATTTTGAGTCGCTTAAACAGGTCAGGGACTGGATCTTGTTGTGATGTAGTTTGAAGAAGCACAGCTTGGTTAAGCTCTTTAGATGAAAATGGAAGATTGAAAAACCATTGTTGACATAGAAAGCATTTAGGAATGATCTTTAGAGGCTTTAAAAAAAGCCTGGCCTTTCTGCCTGGCCTTTTGCTTTGCTTCTGCTCCTGTCTGAGCTCCAGAGCATCTCTTTCTTACCTCTGTTCTGTGTGTGATCCCCCCCCCCCGACGTGGGATAACAGTGTTAGGTCCTGGTCAGATGGAAGAATCTAGGTAAAGCCAGGCATAGACTGTGCGATATTTTCAATCGTTGAACCCAGCTCAGATTGTACGACAAAACCGTATGGTTTAAAAGTACACAGCTCACAATGCATGTTCTCACACCGTGTGGCCGACGCTCTGATGACGCTGCCGACTGAATTTCCAACATGTTTGATTTTCTCCTGACCTTACGATTCCTGTTCAGAAGGTGGCCATGAGAGGCTAATCGTCCCTCGTTTACCCCCTGTACACTCGCTCGATTAGGCTGAAAGTCGGCCAGATCGAAAAATTCTCGCATGACTGGAGAATCAGCCTGAAAAGGGCAAAAAATCGTGCAGTGTATGCCCGGCCTTAAGCGATCTTGATCCAGCCGCAGCTCCTGGACTCCCGGATCTAGGTACTCAAGGACACCAGTGCCGTTGTTTTGCTTTTCACATTAAAATACAGCAAAGTGACTTGGACTTGTAAATTCCAGGTCCGCCACGTTGAGTAAAAACCATGGGGCCGATACAATCCTGTCTTATTTATGACACGGTGATGCTTTAGCCATGACAGCCACACAGTTGGGTGTTGAAATGTAGAGCAAGCAGCATCACTTCAATGAAGCAGAAAATGTTTTGAAATCTTGTTTGGTGTGAACGTACCATTAGAGTAAGAAAATTTAAATAAGGATTTTAAAAAATTGCTCGGAGTAAAACCTCCAGTTTGCTTAAACAGCCCAGGGCGGCAGTCATGAAACAACCACCATTGCTCTCGTAAATTCTCATAATGCTCACATATCAGGTTCCTCGGGACTTTCTTTGATGTTTTGTTCAAGCATCTAAAAAAAAAAACTTTACAGGTATTTTAAAACACTGAAGCCACAAATCTGTCCCTGGCTTATAGATAATAAAACCTTTACAAAGTAAGTTTTATAAGCATTTGGATGACATGAACAAGTTGGGAAGTGTATAGTATTCCTTTATGTACGAGAAAAATATTTAGTACCCCTGTGTAATAATGCAATTTTCTTATGGCTTTTACATCAACGTATTCTATTCAAGTGCACATCAGATTAGAAATCTATCCTGAAATAACTCCACCATCATTCCAATCACATCGAAGTATATTTCTACAGCATCACAGGCTGTTTTTGTAGACTGCTCGAATAATTTAAACCCCTAGAAGCTGACGGTTTATGGAAGACTTTTCTATAATGAATGAGGGCAGAGCTCTTAAAACGTCTGGAAAGGAGAAAATACAAGTAGTTCAGGGGTAAGCAAAGTCAGAGTGGTGTGAAAGAAAAGGAGCTTTTGAGATGGTACCAAGTGAAATCTGCCAAACATCAACGGATGTCAGTGCACCCACTTTCTGTTGTTCCACAGTTGAAGTGTCTGTCTGGATCTGATCTGTGTAACCATGACAACACAGCAGCGGAAAAAAAGTGACAGAGTTGGGAAGGTTGATTCTTTTTTTTAAAGCATTAAGGTAGGAGAAGATGCCGACAGGAAAAGGTGGAGGATGTAAAGTAAAGCACCAAAAATTGGAAGTGTAAGGGGCAGGGTTGCACCTCGTGCTTATGATACTATCTAAACACATGTGTATATATAGGTACAAGCGTGTTGTGAGATAAGTCGTGTTAATTATCTCCCAGTATCTCTCCTCCTCATTGCTCATCCTACAGCTTTAAGAGCTGTGTGTTTGCGAAAACAGGTACAAAGGGCAACTTTACTGGCATCGTAAAGGCCTGCGTTATAGCAGAGTTACGATTGAACACCTAGATAAAAGGATTCTTACTCAAACATGCATCCTTATCACAGAGACACACAGAAAAGACCTTTGGCAAGCAGCGATAAGCCAAGTTACATAAGGGTAAGATGATCTGCAGACAAAGAGAGCCGCCTTTATTTTCTTAAGTTCATTTTCACATTTTTGTACCCTCTTAAAACAAAACTTTCTCACTCCTAACAAATATTTATTTGTATTCTTAACACAATGCATCCTTTAGTTATAGATAATACGTATGCTTCAAACAAAGGGCTTTTTTACCCCTGCAGAGGCCTGCAACCTTCGACAACATGAGTCAGCTTGTTCACATTATATTTTCTTTTCAATACTTGTGTGTTTTTGTTCTTCATGTTGCCACAAGATCTGAAATCCCAGCTTTGTATCTAAAGAATATATCTTAATGTTAAGAGCCTGTTTTCTGCATGTGGATAGCAGCGTCTCACAACAACAGCTTGTTGCTTTTTACTATTTGACTTCATTTAACACTTGATGTTTGTTCTTGTGTTGCAGAGCTCACTCAGAGTCCGATCCATTCCAAGCGCTCAAGTATGTGTCCTTTTAACAGATGTCTGCTATTAAGGCATTAAAGGTTCAAATGGAACCTAAATTATCTATGATTACAAATTAAGATTCCTAATCTGATTAAATCCACAACAAAATCAACATGATTAACGATCTGATTACTGATTCTAATGTTCTTGATTGGCTTCAAATTCTTGATTACAAAAGATCCATCTTTAAAATGTTTTGCACTGAAAATCAGACAAATGTGCTGCTTTTGATTTGTTGAATTTATCGTGACTGTAACTTGCCATTTTCAAAGTGAGCCTAAATGATCCGAGCAGTTCTGGTCTCTGTCTCGGTCAGAGCAGCTGGGCAGGAAGTGATTAAGGACACTGTCCATTAACTGTTCAGCCTGGGTTTATGCCACTGTTAAATCGAGCTTCACCCACTGGGAAGAAAATTATTTTTGTGGACTTGGTTTCTAAAATATAGCTAGTAATATATTGTCATATAACAAAAAAAAAAAATCCTCTTCATTTGCAGATCTAGATGTATTTTATTGTTTTTTTATACCTGCAACCACTAGAAATTATTTGAATGCAATGAAAACATTTTGTCTCGCAAAACTGTTTAAACGCCATGAACTGTTTTAATGTTTTAACCTCAACCATCTGTGGGATTTATTGAGACTCTGTGTGACAGAGCACCACAAGGTAGCTTGTTAATGTGGAGAGGAAGGAAAATGATGTATGGTTTTAACCGCTTTAAACTAGAGGAGCATAATATAGCCATTCACAACCATTTATACATCAATAAATTAAATATTACAACTGTATATGATGCACATAATGGAAGTAGATTTTTATTTTTTTTTTAATTGAAGGGGAAAAAACTGGAACATTTTTTTCTGTTTTTTTCAAATAACAATTTCGCCCTTAAATAAAATGTAGGAATCCAGTGTTTATACTTCAGCTATTTTCCTTAATTGGTTGGATATTCTTTTTCTTGCTTCACATTTGGCTTAAAGCTATTTTCTTTTATGTTGAAGTGAAAAAATCTCCGGCATGTTTTCTTCAAAGGTTAACTTATTCATTTTCAGGTTTCATCTTTGAAATCTTACAGTAAGATTATCTGTTCTTTGAAGGCTGCAAAGGTTGTTAGAAAACAAACATAAAGACAAAGAAACACATAGGAAAAGTAGTTGAGAAGTTTGTTGTGTTAAAACACTATATAAAGTTTAGAAAAGCTCACAGAGCATCATGTGATCGTGTGAAGAGTCTGGTACAGCTGCAAACCAAACAAAACAGGACTGTCACCTTCAACTGACAAAGCTAAGCAAGAGGAGAATTGATGAGAGAAAACATGTCAAAGAATTTGCTCCAATCAAATAAAGCAAAGTGAAATTTTGGGCATAAGTCTTACCTAACCTAACTCTGCCCAACACATCTTCCCCAGGATGATACATGGTGGTAGTAGCATCATGCTAAGTTGTTTTTCATTAGCTACTGTAGAATGGAAAAGCTGGTCAGAGATGGTGGGGTCATAGAAAGTGCTAAATATAGGCTGTTCAATGAAGAAAAG
>NW_015151192.1:0-10886 GCF_000732505.1 Cyprinodon variegatus
GCAATCATCACTTATTAATGTCTCTAACTACGTTGCTTGCTGTTTTATATCTTAGGGTTAGGGTCAGGGTTAGGGCTAATTGTAATTTATATTCTATATTTGTGAATGGTGTGTGAGATGCGCATCCGACGAATAAAACGTCCAAAACGTACGAAATTACGGTGCATAACTTTTCGTACGATTTCATACGCACTCATAATGAGAATAGGTTGGTTTGCTAGGTTGGACTCATCTAGGATGGACGCACTTTATCTCACATCAAAAGAACACTGCAGGTACTTTCAATTCGAAGTACATTTAGGGAAAATAGGCTACAGACTTATAGTTGCTTTGGCGCTAAACTACTGAGGTGTTAATCTGCTCATGAAATAATGCTTTAGTTGTAAAGCGTCTAATGAAAAGGTTAAATTAACAATGGTTTTCAGTGAAAAATTTCATAATGGTAAAAAGCGTGTACTTACTGTATATGTATAGCACTTTTTCATGTCAGGAGACTTGACCAGAGTGCTTTACACATTCAGTCATTCACCCATTTAAACACACTGACCTTCTGGCCTGGGCTAGAACCGACAACCCTTTAGACTCCTTCTGTCGCCCCAAATGTCTCTTTAACTGAAAAAGATCTAACATCATCTAATGATCTCTCTCTGGAAATGTAAAGTCATGGTTTAAAGATATTTTTTTGGATATTTAAAAAAAAAAACTCTTAACTTCAAGAGATATTTTAAAGTATACATTGGAGAGATCTAGAAATAAGAACATTGGAGAGTCAGGTGTAACAAAACAGCCCTATTACTGGGAATCTTGCAACGGTGTCCAAAGTCAGGCCTAAGTGGCTGGGGTCCTGCCCTGTTTGGGAAGTACCTCCATTTTTAGTCAGATGCTGTTAGATATTTTTGTAAAACAGCTTGGGCTTGTTATCCAGGTTCTTCTAAGTTCATCAGTGACCCACACAGGTGGTGTACGCATGGGGAATGGGAATGGACTTTTTCCTGGTAATATGATTTACTGTTTTTATGACTTCTTATCCTAACGTACTGCTAATCTGAAGCTGCCTTTGGGGATATACATATGTGCCTTCATACTTGCTCTTTATGGCAGTCTTTTAAAAAAATCCCAGTAATGCTGATAACATTAAAGCAAATGTAGGTCTAGAAGTAGAGAAGTATCAGGATCTTATGTATGTGTGAAGGGAAAAAATCTTAATGGGTGAATCTCTATTCTGAAAACCTATCTTGCTGGAAGATTAAAAGATTTCCATTTAAGCAAGGACAATGCAGACAAATTCTAAACAAGTGGATGAAACCTGTGTGTCAACCTAATTTGGCATGCATCTCAGTCAGTGTGTCCTGACTATTCAGAGGTAGTCATTGTGTCCTTCATTCTCTTTGCTCGCTGTCTCTAACACCACTCTCTTAATTAGGCCATTGAACACTTTATCACTTTGTTGACTCATCCCTCAGACGAACACCAAAGTCTGGGTTTATATGCCTCCATCAGAAAAAAATACATTCTTCTGCTTTTTCATATAGTTTTTTCAAATGGAGAGAAAGATGGAGAAATAAATAATTGGAGGAGCGCGGATGCCGATATCAAGGATTCAGAATAAATAAAAACATTCTTACAAAGGTAAAGGCTATGGTTATACTGTGAGATTTCTAACCTTAGCAAACACAGCATAAATACTTTTAAAAATGTTTTAAGAGTTGAATTATAGCAAACTAACATCTAGACTCAAAAGATAATCTTGCGTTATATGAAGGTATTTATTAACAGTCTGGCTCTTTATAATATTGTGGCCATGATCCTTTCATAATGCTACATATGTGACTGAACAACAAAAATTGGTTCTTTACTAGTCAGGTTTTATCTCATTTTTGGTATACCTGTGAATATTTCATGCATTTGGTTTCATCTACCTTTACAGTAAATCTCCTAAGATAAGATCTAAGAGTGCAACCAACAATTTAAGGAAGTCACATAGCTACTAAACAGAGTCATTCTAGCTTACTATACTCTCAAAATGACTACAAATGTTCTCTCTATGCCATACAAGTTTGGTAAGAAGCATTTCTCAATATAAAAAGCCAATATACAACCAGATAGGCTATGAATACAGCTCTGCTGAAGTCTAAAGCTGGAACAGATTATAAAATTGCATACCAAGCTTAAGCATCTCATGGGGCACTTTCTATATGAAAATGAAAGGAGTATGTCACAGCTGCAACCCTACAAAGATGCAGGCATCCAACTAAACTGAGAGGCCAGGCAGAAGTAATCAATAAAAGAGCTGAGAGGCCCACAGTAACTCCAGAAGAGCTGCAAAGAATGACAGAAAGCCAATCTTAAAAGAAAGCTTAAGACCTGTTTGCAGTTTCCCACAAGCCATGCAGGGGACACAGCAAACATGTGGACAAAAAGTTTAACTCTGTCTTGTAAATGTAAAAGGCTGTGGGCAGAAAAACTGCAGTATATGATTTGACCCTTAACGTATCTTGCCTTTATGAAAAAAAAAAAAAAAAAGGCATCATTTAATGATACAGAATGCAGACTTAGGTAAGAAGTCACCACTACACATCACCCTAGACATGGCATCCTGGCCATGAATCAATGTGGTAGCAGCATTATGCTGCAGGGGTTCATTTCTACAGCAAAGACATGGAGGTTGTATAATTTATAAGAATGAGGCTTGGGGTCAAATACAGAAAAAAATCTGTTGAAAAATCAATTTAATTTCTGCCAAAGTCTTAGAAATTGAATCTCCAACATGCATTAGTTTCCACAAAGTGCTTTTATTTTGATTATCCCTCTGGAAGGTGTCCTCAGTTTAAAGGGAAAGGATAATTAACAACAACAAAGTAACAATAAGTCTATAAGTTATGAATAGACATCTAAGAACAAGAAGTTATGTCACTCAAGGATATGGAAGCTAAAGGACTGGATTAGAGGGAAAAACATCTAAATCTTCTACTAAATCTTCATAAACAGAAATTTCACCCAGCTCTAACCAGAGCAGCAGTCAAAGCATATTAACGCATTAGAGTGTCCCAGTCAAAGCCCACAACTAAATCCAACAGAGAATCAGTGAAAAGACTTAAAAGATGAGCAACTTTCCACCTGCTCTGATTGAACTTCAGCCATTTATTTTAAAAAATCTAAAAATTTTATTGCAGAGCTGGTAGAGATTTACTAATAAAGACTTGCAGCTGACTTTGTTGTATAATGTTCTATTAAGTGTTAACTGAGGTATGATAAATAAATATTCATGCCACACTTTTCAGATTTCTAAGTACAATAAAGGACAAAACCATGTGTACCTTTCCTTCCATTCCACATTCCTGACTAATTTTGTAAAAACAATTAAAATCCCATAATATGGTGCACTAAATTGTATGGCTGTAACTTAAAACGGCTTTGACAAATAGTGTTTAGAATCACTCTAAACTAACTTCAGTCTTCATGAAATCCTGATCATAAAGTATTTCAGCAGTTTTTCAGTGTATATTTATGTCTTAAGTTTTTGTTTTTCTCCTAAAGCATATAGGAGCAGATCTTGTAGAAATTCAAAAGCCTATCCTGCTAACAAAGACTCCATTTGAAGCTTTGTTTCTCTCTTTGAGAAACGAGCAGCTGACAGCTTGAGGAGAAGCACAATTAAGTGAGAAAGAGGCACGTCTAAAACCAGCACTTTCATGACACACTTTAAAAGCTTAAAAAAAAACTTTAAACTCTGCTCAAACATTGTCAAAACAAGGTAGATGTTGTACAGAATAAAGCAAAGCTGAGTGCAAAAATAAAAAAGTAAAAAACAAAATAAAAGTATATTTATCATTGGTTGTTAAGGCAGATATTAGCAAATAATATTTTTAATGTTCTGGGGCATAGTATAAG
This sequence comes from Cyprinodon variegatus, assembly GCF_000732505.1. Classification (NCBI taxonomy): domain Eukaryota; kingdom Metazoa; phylum Chordata; class Actinopteri; order Cyprinodontiformes; family Cyprinodontidae; genus Cyprinodon; species Cyprinodon variegatus. The sequence goes on from NW_015151192.1 coordinate 3,892, forward strand.
TGATAAAATACTGGCCATTTGCGTGATTTAAGAAAGAAAAAAAATAATTTCTGAAATTTATTCTAGATTGTATGGTTTTCGTAATTTCCCTGCTTTCTCTATAATTGAGTGTCTTGTCTAAAATGTTCTATTTGGTGAATTGTTCTTGTGTAAAAGTCGGAAAAAAGCTAAATTCTACTCTATCTATCTATCTATCTATCATCTATCTATCTATCTATCTATCTATCTATCTATCTATCTATCTATCTATCTATCTATCTATAATAGATAGACAGAATATAGCTAAGTTGATTTTTTTCTTTTAAGTTTACTTTTATTTTGGCATACTTTGTTGCCATATACAGTACAACTTTGTACATAGTATATTTGGCCTTGGGTTCATTTTTGCAAGCAGATAGGACAACACGAACATTTCCTTTCATTGTATCATCTTGACAATCGTTTTTGTCTCATTGCCTACTAATAATAATGCTCATTTTGTAGTTTTTTTATTTTCTCATTAAATGTACTCTGATGTATTAAGTTATTTTAACCTTTAAAATCCTTTTTCTCCCAGTGCAGTGGGAGTAAACAAAAAATTATGATATGTACTTACTTAACTATTTTTGTCTTTGTTTCAGGCTAAATTGTTAGACGTTTCAGTACAAACTGACAGAAGAGGCTAAGGGGTGTTTGGAACTTCATATACACAATATACCTGGGTGAGTACCTCATAGGATACACAATATAAAATAGCCACCTCTTTTCTTTTCTTTTTTTGTGCTTAGTGGCATATGTAAAATCCTGCGTCATAGAAATGGCACAGGATTTTATGGAAAGTTAAAGAGAAAAAGTGTCTATGAAGTGAATGAGAAGAAAAGAAAGGCCTCAGAAGAGGCAGATATATCCAATAATGCTTTGCGTGGAGAGCTCGCCTCGCAAAGTATTATGGGATTTGCTGTCACAGTGGCCTGCTGTCGCCATAGGCTGCTGCTACCCGACAGTGGCGACTAATAAACAAAATGGTGCAGGTACCGCACAGTCGAGGAGAAGTTAGGTGACCAATGGAGCAAAAAAGCAGTTATCATCTGTCCGAATGGTCAGTTTACTGAGTTCACTATCAAGTGATAGTCCCCACTCTACAGTATGTGGTGATTGAGTGATTTAGTGGTTAGAGCGGCCGTTTGGACACATTAAGCTTGTATGAGCTATGAGAACAGCAACTTTTAAACAGAGCGTGCACGAGGAGAAATGGGCTCCTGGATGCTCTCCCAAATGTTTAATTGGCTTTCCATCTCGGGAGCAGGTACAGGGTTGTGCATGTGCATTTTTTTTTAAAGTGGAGAAGGCAGGTCTTTTAAAATGTTCACTATACTATAAATGTAAATAACAGATTTTAAATCCTCCACTATACTGTACCTTTAATGTCTGGTCAAGGAGGAGACAAATTCAGAATGGACATCAAGCATCTAAGCATCTAAATCCCCTCCAGTTTTAACACCATCAAAGTGCTTCTTCCTTCTGGTATTTTCTCTGCTTGTGCTCAGCTTCATTTTAGACTTTTATGTACACTAAAGCGATTGAACATGCTAATTTTTTCTTTATTCATAGTAATACTCTGACAGTGGGGAAGACGGCATAAAAATCTACAGAAAAAAAATGGCTGATTTTTTTGAACCACAAAAATTTTATCTTTTTTCTAAGAGTAACTTATTTTTATTGGGTCGTTAGTTTGCACAGAAAAAAAAACTGTATATGGTCCACTTGCATGAAATCTTTCTAACAGGACAATTGTTAATTGTTCACCACCAGAACGAAATTTTTAAGACTAAAGGTGACCTTTAGACAGTAGAGGTCTGCTTTAGTCTTGTACCCCGTTGCGCTACTTGTGACATACTGAATCCATGGAGTACTGCTAATCCAAAATCATGAATGTATGAATGATGTGAGACACTGAAAAAGTTGTTTTTCTGGGTCTAAACAAAGACCATCTGCATTCAGTATTTGGTGGCACCATCTGTCCCTAAGCACACCAACAGATAAACCAAATCGGGCAGACATGCAGTCGGTGAAACACAGTCACATCATTCCACACACACAAGCTGAGATTGTTAATTATGTCAGGCCAGCGGATGCCTGGTTTTCCCTCTTCTCCTGCCATGTTCACCTCCATGTCCTCTCCTTACCCTCTGCATCTCTATTTAAAGAGACCAACACACACACACCCACACACACATTCTCTTTTTCTGTCTTAGATTGGCCTTTTTTTTTACTTTAAGGCTGTCTTTCCCTCTGAAAAATTTACAGCTTCCATCCAGTGATGGCTTCACTGAAATTAGCTCAGTTCATGCTTCTCTACTCGAATGCACTCTTGTCCTTCTGTCTAGTGGGCTGTGCTTATAAGTAATGAAGAGTTTATGGTGTTTTCCCCGGGCTTTCTCAGGTTCATTTTATCGATGAGCTCATTTGACGTAAATACAGGTGCCTATTTTAAGGCCTCATATTTGTTGTGCCCTTAATGACCTAAACGCTAGTAGCCAAACACCTGATGATTGATGTTGTGGCGCAGTGGACTTCAATAATGGCTTTTTCAGTTGCCAGACAAATAATGACTTTGGTTCATTTCTTTTACATTTTCAGTTTGTGCCTCATGGCTGTACATTAAAGTAAAAATTTCAGCGGGAAAAAAAACAAAAACAAAAGTTGTTTTTTAGTAAATGAATACTAAAGCAATGTAATGGTGATAAAAACAATATTATTAGCCATGTTATTGATTTTCTTTGGCTGTTCCCCTACAGTTTGTTACAGTCAATTCAACTCAGGAAGCATGTTACTGCATGTAAGATGTTGTAAAGAGCCCCAGATTTTAAGATATATGCTTTAAGCTGTTTTATGTCTTAAAGAGTCTTATTTGAAGAAAAACATTTTTTTTTTGTCTTGTTTATCATGTTAAGTGGAAGTGTTTGAATTCAAACAGATTGCTCTCATGCATCAGTTAAGCCTCCACCGTGCTTAAGTCCTTCATCTGGCAGCATTTTGGGAACTCAGCACAAAAAAGAAAAGTAATGTTGGCAGAGTATAAGAAAAAAAGGTTTTGTTTTTAAGCCTTATAAGATTAGCACAACTGGAAAATGCTTGCTGCTAACAGTGCCAGAGTTGTCATCTGTTCTGTTGCTCCCTTTTAAACAAGCGTTAACCGCCTTTTATTTTCTACTTTAAAAAAAAAAAAAGTTTTCAACAATTTCCAAAACTGAACTAAATTATTCAGAATTAAACTGATATTTATTTTGATATTTGTAAAACATTAGATAGCTTCTTAAGAGCTTTTTGTCATTGGGCCAAATTAAAGTTATATGGGCTTACAAACCACAATATTAAGATGGACTCAAACCTCACTTTTTGATTACTGATTCTTTAAAACAAAGATTTTTTTTTTTACCAAACTTGTTGCTAAAATCTGGTTGCCTTTATCGATCGAATACTCTGTTCTATCTCATCTGGTGTGCTTGATGCATTTGATGTCTCTTTTGTCCTTGTGTTAATACATGCCTCACAATAAACCTTCTCTCAGGTCAAGATTTATCCTAATAGTTTATTGGTTCACCTTTAAATATCTTATTATATACATGACATTAAAAGGTGAACCATACAAATATTTTACATCATGACCTTGGACACAATTTACAAAGTTCCTTCTTTTTTTTAAAGAAACTCTTTGGCAATGTTTCGATCTTTTACTTTAGTCAAACAGTTCTCCTGTGTATACTATAGGAGAAATAAAAAATAAATAAATAAATAAGGGGACATTTTCACAAAAGTCCCTTCAGACACATTCCTCAATACAATTTGTCTACTTTTCTTTCTCTGAAACAATGCAGTTATGTCTCTGGGGATGAGACAGAGTTTCACGGATAGAGGGATTGGAAGAGCCGATATACTATCCGGAGGCAAGCAGGCAGGCAGGCCGGCTGGAAGACAAACAAAGCTGCTTAAGTCCACTGAGGCGCAGAACATAAACTTACAGAAGAACAACTGAAACCATCTAAGCCAAAAAAGGATATTCAGAACAAGCATCTGGCATAAGATGAAGAAACCAAGAACTTTTGGATGCTGTGTCACAAATATATGATTGATAAACATTCACCTCTTTCTTTTTACATTTTCAAATACTTGTTAAAAGGGGGGCAGCTTTCTTTTGTTTAAATTAGTTAAACTACGAGTAGAGTAGAAGTCCAATAACAGATAGATCAGGCATCTCAAACTGGTTCCAGAAAGGGCCGTTTGGCTGCAGATTGCAGGCTGAGTCATCTCATCAAGTAAGTCCAATCTTAACATGATTACTTGATGAGATGAATGGAGTCTGGTGTGCTATTGCTTGGTTGGAAAGAAAACCTGCAGCCACACGGCCCTTTCTGGTACCAGTTTAAAACCCCTTGAGATAGATAGATAGATCCAGTTGTCTTTGGGCCAGGATTGTGTCTCACAGAGTTTGCTGGTTGTAGGGACAGTAGTTGTAGGTGCATTTTAACATGTAAAAAAATCAATTGGACGATGCCCTTGTGTTGAAAGGTTCAGGAAGAGTTCTAAGAAGAGAGTGAAACATCACCATTCTGTATTACTGGCTGTACTCCATTTGTCTTCCAGTGGGAAAATTGGGGCTCAAGGTAGAAACAGGTCATACAGATCTTATCACTGAAAGAGAAAGTTGCCACTGCCATCATGTGTCTAAATATGGGGCTCTGATGCCTCCTTGCCACTCTTCAACGCTTCATGTTTTGAACGCTGTTCTTCAGTATTTTGAGGGGGTCAAGAAAGACCTTCCTCCTTGTTTTTGATAAACCACTTCTACCAAACAATCTACCGGAGCTTCTTGATGTTGTCCAGAGGAGCTGATCTTAAATGGAAACTGCTCCTGCCTGGCTGGGTGTCCCTCCCAGGCACCCCCGCCTCCTACAGCTTACTGTCCAACATCCACATTTGTGTTTGTCTTTTTTGTGTGAATGTCTCTGAGGGGCAATATAATAAAGTTAGGAGGGGCAAGTGTATTTAAATAGCCCATTTTAGGACAACACAAACTGTTGCACATGAAAAAGAAACAAACCTACAGATAAACGTACATTGCAGTGGCATAAGGGTTTAATCAACTAATTAATGAACATTAATATTTAGCTAATAAAATAAGTAATTATAATGATATGAATATTGAAAATATATTGGACTAAAATGATTGAAAATATTACTACAAGCTTTAATCATGTTTAAATATCATAGTCAAAGACCGCTCAACGCAAGTTTTTAATCTTGATTTAAAGCAAATTCTGGTTTCAGAACAGTTTTTTGGAAGTTTGTTTCAGATTAGTAGAGTGTTAGAACTAAAAGCTGATTTGTCACCTTTAGTTCTGGTTCTACGAAGCAGAACTAAAGGTTGGGCCAGGTGACCTGAGAGGTCTAGGCGGCTATTACTGTACAGACCACAAGTATGTAACGTATTTTGGTCCTAAACCATTCCGTGACTTATATTGAGAACTATTTTTTCTCCTCAGATAATACTTACCCTAATTTATCTTTAACTGTCTAGCTAGAGCTGCAGTATGTTTTTTTAGTGGAAAAAAAGCAAAAAAGTTTTGAGTTCATGACTTCTAAAATGTTGAATTGATTGTAGAGATCAAAACTAGATTAGCAGTGATAGAATCACAGACATTTCAGATGAGTTGCTTGATTTCTGTCTTTCCTTTCTGCACTTCATCTCATGCTGATGTGCGATGAGACACGGTGTCCTTTGTGCATCTGGCTGTGATAACTATGGCCCTTTATCGACTCTAAATACACACATATATATTCTCTCCAAGGGAGAGCGAGAAAAAGGGCACATCTCTCTACTTAATTAGTCTCTTGCCTCCAGGTATAGCCAAGCTTTTATTTTCCTACGTCTCCCTTTAGCCCCTGCTTTCCTTAGCTTGAAGACAGAGGTTAGACCACCGTGTTTACGTCCCATTTTTTTTCAGCCACAGTCTTGCTCAACAAACACATTTACAGAGCAATGCTCATGTGCATCCAACGTCTTTGATCCGAAAGGACCCAAATCAATTTGTTTTGTCGGAGCAGTGAAGATACAGGTTTAATTACCTCTACACTGTGACCCGAGGGATCGGACATATTTAGCTGTGTAAATCTCTCAGATAAAATAAATGTGAGGTAGTGAATTACACCCAGGGACAAACACACTGCTTTAAAAGAAATTACCTCTGTCTTATTGCTCTCTCCCCTGAAAGCTGCTGATTTACTTAAGAATTAGCAGTTTGACTTTTGCTAACGCCATCTGGATGAACAAAAATGATGTAATTGGGCGTATTGGATATATTATACTTATTATAGGCTATAAACTGAAGGGTGATGCAAAAAATACAATGGAAAACACTGCAGTGTTGATGAAACCATATTCTTCTTTTCAGAGAGATTTGCTCTTTTTTCCCCCTTTGCTTTAACCTTAACAAAAAGGATTCTTATATATAATTAATATTTTATATAATTTACCTTTAAACATTTTGATCCAACCTTAAATCTTTGTAAATGATCCAAGAGTAAAGACAGTGATGAGAAAGAAAAGGCTTGATAGATAAGATTATGATTGCATTACAGTTATTTATAAAAGTAGAGCAGCATTTAACTTGTAATCCACGACTTTCAATTCCTCTTAAGATAACAATACGATATAACACATAATACTTTTTCTAATAAAAATCATCTTTGTCTATTCAAACTCAGAAATACAAAAGAGACTTTAGATGTGTGCCTATTCGTGACTCTTTGAAGAATTTCAGAAATGGCTAAGAGAAAAAAGTTAGTAGCCTTGATTTTTTTATTTAGTCATTTAAACAATAAAAGTCCTTTAAAAGCTCATCTAAACTGGTTCTGAATAAAATAACTAGTTAGCAACATTGAACCAATTAGCAGAATTGTTCCTAGTTAATATTGTTACTTTCTTTATTTAGTAAATTAAAAACAAAACAGTAGTC